>NC_084556.2:33377500-33550000 GCF_033978685.3 Nerophis lumbriciformis
CCACACCAGCACCTGCTCCAAGTCTGGTTCCCACACCAGCACCTGCTCCGCCCACGCCGGCAGACGAGCCGCCTGCTCCGCCCATGTCGACAGCCCGGACGCCTGCTCCGCCCACGCCGGCAGACGAGCCGCCTGCTCCGCCTCTGGCTCCGCCCACGCCGACAGACGAGCCGCCTGCTCCGCCTCTGGCTCCGCCCACGCCGACAGACGAGCCGCCTGCTCCGCCCACGCCGACAGCGACGACGCTTCCTGTTTCCACGGCGACGACGCTTCCTGTTTCCACGGCGACGACGCTTCCTGCTTCCACGGCGACGACGCTTCCTGTTTCCACGGCGACGACGCTTCCTGTTTCCACGGCGACGACGCTTCCTGTTTCCACGGCGACGACGACGCTTCCTGTTTCCACGGCGACGACGACGCTTCCTGTTTCCACGGCGACGACGACGCTTCCTGTTTCCACGGCGACGACGCTTCCTGTTTCCACGGCGACGACGCTTCCTGTTTCCACGGCGACGACGCTTCCTGTTTCCACGGCGACGACGCTTCCTGTTTCCACGGCGACGACGACGCTTCCTGTTTCCACGGCGACGACGACGCTTCCTGTTTCCACGGCGACGACGACTCCTCCTGCTTCCACGGCGACGTCTGCTCTCTCGCCCTCATCGTCGTCTCAGCGACCTCGAGTGGTCTGGCTGCGCAAGCGGCGCTCTCGGAGGTTTGTGTATGGACGCCAGTGGCGCAAACAGCAGCGACACCCGAGACGTAGTCTCAGAACTCTCCGGCTGCTGAACTTCTGGCGCCACTCACGCCCACCTTCTCGGCAGCCACGAATGTGGCCTTTCCGTGGTCGCCCGCCTCGCCTCCGGCAGCGGCGTTCCATTCGCCGCCGCCACCTGACTCGTCCCCGGTGGATTCGGGGACACGTGGCCTGGCGACCCTCCGCCAAATCCTCCCTCCACCCTCCCTTGACTCTTGAACTTTGTTATAGTCGGGGGGGTTTTAGTTTTGCCAGGGGACATCTGGAATCTGTCCCTTAAGGGGGGGGTACTGTTATGATCCGCTGCCCGGATCATATTTTTGTTTTTGTTTTCAAGTCACTTGTGTTTTCTGCACCTCTTGAGTTTGTTTCTGTTGCCATGACGGCAGATTATTGTCACCTGCCTCTGGTTAGTGTCCCGGACGCGCACCTGTTGCCCGGGCACTAATCAGAGGGCTATTTAGTTTACGCGCTGGCCTCATTCGGGCGGTTGGTTTTGTTTGCTCCTACGCAACAAGTTACGCTCCGAGTTTCGCTCATAGTTTACATTTTTGATATTAGCATCTTTGCTACCCTCTTGTTTTCCGTGCCGTGGTGCACCGCGCAGCATTTTGTTCTGCAATCAGAATAAATCATTTATTCTCACCTGCAAGCCGCTTCCTGACATCCCTCTGCATCTTGAAAAGACGACCTCCGGCATCACTATGCCTCGAAGGCGTAACAGAAAAAACTCTTCAGTTAGTTGAGATTACTTGTATTTTATGGTGTAGGTAAGTTAGGGTGAACAAATCAAGTGCTTCTTTGTCTTACTCTTGTCGTAAATGTCCCCTAAGCTCATTGTAAACAAACATGATGTCGATCACTGTTTTAGAGGAGGAAATTTCTCCAAATGTTCTGCAAAAATTCCTTGAAGAGAAAAAAACATTGCGCTTCAAAACATCAAACCTTATCAACCACCTGAAATGCCAGCATTGCTACGACGGTGTTTTGAAAGCCCCAAAAACGCCCGCGCTGCAAAAGAACCTGCCCTAAAGCCAGCCGCAAAGAAAGGTGTGCACATACTATATTTAAATATTAATACATAAGAATAAGTTAATCGGTTATTGGTATGCATCTCGAGAAGAACGTTGTACGATGAGGTAAACTTTATTTAACCCACAATGGGTAAATTACGTAGTTGCAGTGCAGATACAAAAGTCCACAAAAATAAAGTAAAACACATGAAAACAAGAGGGACACATTAAAGAAAATAAATGATATAAAACACATTAAAAGCACACAGAGCTGATACAATCAGCTGCCACCTCAGTGGCACCATTTATACATACAGCTACAAAAGTAAAACACAATGAAAAAACAAAAACATCAGCAATAAATAGTACATATGGCGCACAGAACAGACCTACCAAATCAACCAAGCATTTAGTTACTTTTTTACGTTTAAACCTAAAAATTATGGATTTTGATAATTGCCACCATTTAGAAGTATGTTCACTTCCCCTCTGCTAGCATGCTAACATTTTGTGCTAGCATTGTTAAAAAAACATGTTTTTTGATTCTTGGTGCCATCATAGAAGTATGTTAACTTCTTCTTAGGGTTGTACGGTATACCGGTATTAGTATAGTACCGCGATACTAATGAATCATATTCGGTACTATACCGCCTCTGAAGGGTACCGGTCCGCCACCCCCCGCGCCCCTGTCGCCCTCACGTCGTGTCGGTAGCACACAATCACAGAGTGCTTACAAGCAGACAGTGTGTAGACAGAAAAGGGAGAACGGACGCATTTTGGCTGAAAAACTAAAGATAAAGATGAAGTTATAACACTGAAACGCCCTCAGGAAGAGGTGCTTTAAGACATGGGTGGCTAGCTAGCGGCTAAAGTCCAGCCCCAGTCGGCAGTGTTTTAGCTACTTCTAAATCACTAATCCTGGTCTCCATGGCGACAAATAAAGTGAGTTTCTTACAAATATCCCTGCAGGACGAGGAATAGCTAAACATATTTCACTACACACCGTAGCTCACCGGCGTCACAATGTAAACAAACGCCATGGGTGGATCTACACCTAACATCCACTGTAATGATACCAACTACAATAGCGTATCTACTCGATACTACTATGATTATGTCGATATTTTTTGGCATCACAACATTTTCTTTTGAATTTTTAAAAATTTATATTATGTTTATAAACTCAGGAAATATGTCCCCGGACACATAAGGACTTTGAATATGACCTATGTATGATACTGTAAATACTTGGTATCGGATTGATACCCAAATTTGTGGTATCATCCAAAACTAATGTAAAGCATCCGAACAACAGAAGAATAAATGATTATTACATTTTAACAGAAGTGTAGATAGAACATGTTAAAAGAGAAAGTAAGCAGATATTAACCGTAAATGAACAAGTATATTAACAATTCATTTTCTACCACTCGCCCTTAATAATTTTGTCAAAATAATAGAATGGAAAATTACACAATATGTTACTGCATATGTCAGGATACTAAATTAGGAGCCTTTGTTTGTTTACTTACTACTAAATACGTAAAAAAAACAACGTATAAACGTTCACTATTTTATTTAAGGACAAACTTGCAATAAGAAACATGTTTAATGTACCTTAAGATGTTTTGTTAAAATAAAGCCAATAATGCAATTTTTTGTGGTCCCCTTTATTTAGAAAAGTACCTAAATAATTTTGGTACCGGTACCAAAATATTGGTATCAGGACAACACTACTTCTTCTATATTAGTATGCTAACGTTTTATGCTAGCATTTTTGCTAATTTCATTCATATCTATATCAGTATCGTCTTTAAAAAAATCCATCATGCATCCCTAGTTTTCAGTGTCAACATTTCAACTGTTTCCGTTACTTTACACCTATTTACTCTTTAACTCCAGGTTTTAATGTCTTTTATTTATTTTAGGCATTTAAAATATTTTCTGCAGGCCGCAAAGAGCCCCCCTGCTTTGGACACCCCCTACACTACAAAAAAGATATGAAAACATATATAAGAGTTTAGTTTAGTTTATTATTATTTCTACGGTCAATGGTCAACAAAATAAACAAACAGTTTTACATAAACAAACAGATGTACATTCATAAATAAATAAAAAATGTTGCAGACCGAAAGGGTTTAGGCTGAAGTTGAACACTTATTGCGCCTAACCCTATAAACAAAGTCAAGTACGAGATGAGCTTCCAAAAAAAAAAATGAAATTTCATATATATACTATATACCAGAGGTGGGACCAAGTCATTGTTTTGCAAGTCACAAGTAAGTCTCAAGTCTTTGCCCTCAAGTCAGAGTCAAGTCCCGAGTCAAGACAGGCAAGCCCCGAGTCAAGTCCAAAGTCAAGACTGGAAAGTCTCAAGTCAAGTCCTAAGTCCTGTATTTTGAGTTTCGAGTCCTTTCAAGTCCTTTTAACCACAGACTAATATATTAACACAGATTGTGTATGCTTTTCAAACGCTGTATTTATTTATTAAAACAAGTGCATTTTAAATTGCAGGAAAGAAAATTGTGCTGACATTGCACTTTATAATAGCACTATTAACCGGTCATTTTAAACATTAACTCATTCCTTTACAGAACAAACACATTGAAAAATAAAGTGCAAATGTACTTATTTGTACAAAAGTGTTAACATTGAAAAAACATGACATATACGTGAACATAACAAAAAAGTTGTACTTTTTATATGTCAGGGCCCTATGCTGCATTGCATTTGCAAAAGACCAAATTAGCCAAGAGTCTGTCAGTCATTTGTGCACGATGGGGGCGTAGTATGATGCCACCATGGCTGAAAACTCGCTCCACTGGAGCACTGGAGGCAGGCACTCCCAAGACTCTCATGGCCACTCGGAACAGTGAAGGAAGAGTCTTCATGTTCAATGCCCAGAACAAAAGGGGGGAGAGAGTTGTTTTGGGTTGGTGCACTACTTGTAAGTGTATCTTGTGTTTTTTATGTTGATTTAATTAAAAAAAGAAAAAAAAAAAAAAAGATTTCTTGTGCGGCCCGATACCAATCGATCCACGGACCAGTACCGGGCCGCGGCCCGGTGGTTGGGGACCACTGAGGTAAACAACCAACAGTATGTCAGAAAGCTAGCTAAAACGGTACACATATTCATAATATAGTATACATTTTAACTGACCTTTATTTGACTATTTTTGTCTTTTTTTAGGTGGCTAAAATACGCGGTGCTGCTGACCGCCGTCTAACGTTACGTGTGATATATTGACTAACGTAACCCTGCTTAAAAAAAATCACTGAACAAAAAGTATGAATAAGGTAGTGAACTGCAACAGATTCCCGTGTTTGCAATAACGTTATAACGTTAGCAGTGAGTTTACAGCCTCACTGATTTAACTACACAGCAAATAAAAGTCACGTTACTTAGCCAATAAACGTTATCTTACATTCAAAACTTACCGTTCTTTGTGCAACTTCAAATGCCGGACGAAGTTGGAAGTTGTTGCCTCTCCATCAGTAATTTTCGAACCGCATGTGTTGCATACTGCAAACCGTTTTGTGTTGACCACCTCGTAATTTTTATACCCAAACAAAATTATTTTAGGTATCATTTTTTGTTCACTGGCGTGTGGTTTGGACATGTCTTCTTTGTTGGTTGTCCTGCAATTTGATTGGATGAATGCTGTGTGATGAAAACAAAGTAGATCTAATTTGATTGGCTGTTGTACTGAGACCACACCAGCTGACACACGCAACGCTGATAGACAAGTACACAATGAAAAATACGGAGCGCTCCCGAATAACTTTTTCATCTTTGGGTTTTGGGCAAAGTAGCAAGTCATGTCAAGTCATGTCAATTCAAAAGGCTCAAGTCCAAGTGAAGTCACAAGTCATTGATGTTAAAGTCTAAGTCGAGTTGCAAGTCTTTTTACATTTTGTCAAGTCGAGTCTAAAGTCATCAAATTCATGACTCGAGTCTGACTCGAGTCCAAGTCATGTGACTCGAGTCCACACCTCTGCTATATACAAACAATTACACTTCCATTATATTTATATCCCACATTTAGTTTTTAATTAACATTGATCATAAACTACTGTTTGGATTCAAGAGTGATATATTTTTCCACGACATTGGTCTTAAAGTTTTTTTAAATGTGTGAATGGAACTGGAACATTTTCAGGAATCATCCAAGCTGTTCCACAGTTGAACCCCCCTGACAGAAACACATCCACTTTTTAAGCTTGTTCTTATGTTTGCTTTCTGAAAGACAGCTGAACCTCTGAGGTCATAGGGACTCTCCCTAGGTTTGAACCTCTCCTGTAGACACCGAGGCAGCATGTGGTTATAAGCTTTGTACGTCACAATAGCAGTGTTGAGGTCAACAAGTTCGTGCAGTTTTAATGTTTTTAATTTAATAAACAAAGCATTGGTATGATCATGATAATCCGCATAATTTACAATTCTAATCGCTTTCTTTTGAAGTAAAAACGTAGAATTGATGTTTGATTTGTAATTGTTACCCCAGATTTCAACACAATAATTAAGATATGGGAGTACGAATTAATTATATAACATGTTTAGAGCCTTTTGATTTACAGAGTTTTTAATTTTATGTAACATAGCAATGATTTTTGCCATCTTTGTCTTAAGTATATTTATGTACAGTTTCCAATTTAATTTATCATCTATATAGATTCCCAAAAATGTTGTTGAATACTCCCTTTCTATCTCCATATCATCAATTCTTATATGACACTGTATGTTATTTTTCCTATTTCCAAAAATTATATATTTTGTTTTATTTAGGTTGATTGATAGTTTATTGGCATCAAACCATTGCTTTAGTATGTGGAGTTCACTCTTTTTGACTCGGGGGCCGCATTGGGTTAAAAAAAATTGGTATATAGGTATATATATCTATATATACCTATATACATTGTCTTTATAATCCGTTTTGTCATTTAACATTGATGTTCATCAACATTTAACATTGTCACGTTATCGATGGGAAAATTCATTTTTAGACAATATGATTTGCCTGAGCGGCTAGGAGACACCAAGAGTAACAAGCGGTAGAGCATGGATTAGAAAGGAAAGATTAAAAAAATAAATAAATTTAAAAAAATTTAAAAAAATTAAACTTGGGATTTCCTCTGGGCCGGATTTTGGATGCTGGGGGGCCGGATCCGGCCCGCGGGCTGTAGTTTGGGGACCCCTGCTCTACAGTCTCTAGGAGTTGGCCAAGGTCTTGCCCAGAACAGTACAGACTTGTATCATCAGCAAAGAGAATACAGTTGAGTTTTTTTTTTAAAGATTTTACAGATATCATTAATATACAATAAAAAAATTTTTGGTCCCAGTACAGAACCTTGGGGTACTCCATGTGTTGTAATCTTTTTATCTGAATCTACATTGTTCATATGTACATACTGTTCTCTGCCACCAAGATAACTTTTCAACCAATCATGAGCAAGACCTCTGACACCATACCTCTGCATTTTGTTTAAAAGTAAGACAAAAAGAAAGAAAATAGTGAAAATATCTGTCCATGCAGCTAGTTAATTTTATTTGATAAAACATATTTAATTAGGATTTATATATCTAGAAATTAGCAGGAGTTTTAAGAAAGAAATACGTATTTTATTCTAAAAACAAGCATTATTCAACTTTCAATTCTTAAAAAAGGCACCCTTGGGATGCTGCAGAATATTTAAACAAGATTTTCTGTGTAGGGAAAATCAAAATATCTTATTTAAATATTTCTCAATTCTAGAATATTTTGTTCGGTATTTCCCCGCACGATGGCTTAAAAAAAAGATGGGCTATTGTTTAAAGCCACGCGGGTAAACGTTGGTTGACAACAAACGTCACATAGGAAGCGGTCACTCTCATTGTTACGTCACAATATAGCCATTGGCTGTACGCTAAGGTCACGTCAAAAGCCTTGAGTCTGATTGGCTGCTCTTACCCTGATATAAAACTGGTCTGGTCCCATCTTCGCTCCTTTTCCTTAATAAGTCGCCAAGGACAAGCCGCCTCTCCGGTGTCCCATCCCGTCCTCCTTGTAAAAACACACCACATTCACGACTTCGGTAAGTAAATGTGAATTCACCGAGATTCTGATTAGAAATGCCTCGCCATACCGCTCCAGTTGAGGATTATTTTGTGAGCGTTGTATGTAAAATGTTTGAGTAAATCCGAGTAAATGTCACGCTTGTCCAAAATTGCCTAGACTGCTGGCTAAATGTTCAAGTAAAACCATCCTAGGCTAGCAGGAACTAATCACCGGGTGGGAGTGGAAGGCTTGATCCGGCGCACAGAACGTTCTAGAACAGTACCTCCAAGAACAGCGCCAAGCTAACGGACCACTTCCGTTTTTTTCAGCGGCGGAAATGGGACGCGCTTTCTGCCGTTTAACATTGGGTACAATTGGACTAGGCCTGTATTAAAACATGTATTTGCGTTCTAAAGGCGAATTATTGTACCCTTTCTTTGTCAAGCATTAGCTTCATGTTGCCATATACTTTGCGTCGTGCTATCATTGGACAAGGCTCTGCGGCCTGGTCACCATTTTGTACACAGTCTCATTTTGCATAATATGCTCTGAAAACTTGGTATTTCTCAACATGGACGAAATAACGCTTTTGGTGTGTTTTCATTTTGAAAAGGCCGTTTTAAACGTGATGTGTAATTGTGTATTGTGTAATCTTTTATGATCCAATATTTATCTGCTTTGTATGTTGTGATAACCAGAGAAAGAACTGTAATTAAAGATAAAGAATAATGTAAACTCCAACAGTGTATTCGGTGAAAAGCCTTGTACTGTAAAAAGCTTTGTACTGTAGAATACTGTTAAATGAGAAATGATAAATGGGTTGTACTTGTATAGCGCTTTTCTACCTTCAAGGTACTCAAAGCGCTTTGACACTACTTCCACATTTACCCATTCACACACACATTCACACACTGATGGAGGGAGCTGCCATGCAAGGCGCTAACCAGCACCCATCAGGAGCAAGGGTGAAGTGTCTTGCTCAGGACACAACGGACATGACGAGGTTGGTACTAGGTGGGGATTGAACCAGGGACCTCGGGTTGCGCACGGCCACTCTGCCACTGCGCCACGCTGTCCCTGTTAACATGTTTGACTGAGACGTGCTGATCCAAACTGAAATATTGATGCAAGATCTTTATGCTCTAATAATTCACAAATCAAAATATAATTTACAATTATCAAACTATACTGTTGATGTTATCTGAGAATGTATGTCATTAACAGGAACAGTGTAAAGTAACTAAATCGTGCAAAAGTTATGTCTAAAGCGTTGAAGCAGCAACGCTTAATATACACAATTTTTTCAATTTTACCATACACAGGTATATTTGCACCAAGTATCAGATCAGTATCGCTGATAACAGTAGAAATTTTACTGTATTGAATCGGTAAGAAACTCTTTTGTATCGTACATCACGGTTTGTAATACTTTAAATGGTTTGATTGTAACCGTTGTGGCTTTCTTTCGGCTGTTCACTCTGGCAATACATTTCATGAAAAATATGATTCCCAATTTTTTATAATCAATCAATGGGTTAATACATTTTAAATTTGTTGCATTTATTCCACAGATAAATCATAACCGGAACAAAATGTCTAAAGGACCAGCAATATGATTCCCATTTTTAAAAATTAATCAATGGGTTAATACATTTTAAATTTGTTGCATTTATTCCACAGATAAATCATAACCGGAACAAAATGTCTAAAGGACCAGCAGTTGGTATCGATCTCGGGACCACTTACTCTTGTGTTGGAGTCTTCCAACATGGGAAAGTTGAAATCATTGCTAATGACCAGGGTAACAGAACAACACCAAGCTATGTGGCCTTCACTGACAGCGAAAGGCTGATTGGTGATGCAGCCAAAAACCAGGTGGCAATGAACCCAACCAATACAGTTTTTGGTAAGTGTGCTCCACTGCATATGGGAAAGGAGGAAGATTGTTGATTGTGCACTGGTGGTGGGGAACAGTATTTGAGTGAGAAATGAGTTTTCCCCCTCACCCCCATCTTCATTTTACAGATGCTAAACGATTGATTGGCCGCAGGTTTGATGAGTCTGTTGTACAGTCAGATATGAAACACTGGCCCTTCATTGTTGTTGATGACAACACTCGCCCAAAGGTTCAAGTTGAATACAAGGGTGAGACTAAATGCTTTTACCCGGAGGAGATCTCATCAATGGTGCTGACAAAAATGAAGGAGATTGCTGAAGCTTATCTTGGAAAAGTAAGGGTTTTGTATGTGAATAAAAATGCTGGTTTGTTTCATAAATTGTAACTTATGTTGTTTTTTTCCTGCAGTCTGTTCACAATGCTGTAATTACGGTACCTGCCTACTTCAACGATTCCCAGCGCCAGGCCACAAAAGATGCTGGTACCATCTCTGGGCTAAATGTTTTGCGTATTATCAACGAACCAACTGCAGCTGCTATTGCATATGGTTTGGACAAAAAAGTAAGTTGTGTTGGTTTTTGTCAGTGGATGATATTGTCAAACAGCAATCTATATGTCTTAATGGGGAGGCGGGGCTGGGTGGTACTAAGATGACATTAAAAATGTATAAGAAACACTGTTAAATTGCATTGGTCAATGTGCCATTTAATTTTAGGTTGGAGCTGAAAGAAATGTGCTCATCTTTGACCTTGGTGGTGGCACCTTCGATGTGTCCATTTTGACAATTGAAGATGGAATCTTTGAGGTCAAGTCAACTGCTGGTGATACTCATCTTGGTGGGGAAGACTTTGATAACCGCATGGTTAACCACTTCATTGCGGAATTCAAGCGCAAGTACAAGAAAGACATTAGTGACAACAAGAGGGCTGTCCGTCGTCTTCGCACAGCATGCGAGCGGGCGAAGCGTACCCTGTCTTCCAGCACTCAAGCCAGCATTGAAATCGACTCCCTGTACGAGGGAGTTGATTTCTATACCTCCATCACTCGAGCTCGCTTCGAGGAGCTTAATGCTGACCTCTTCCGTGGCACTTTGGATCCAGTGGAGAAATCACTCCGTGATGCTAAAATGGACAAAGGGCTGATTCATGATATTGTCTTGGTTGGTGGCTCCACTCGCATCCCCAAGATCCAGAAGCTTCTCCAGGACTTTTTCAATGGCAAAGAGCTGAACAAGAGCATCAACCCAGACGAAGCTGTTGCCTATGGCGCGGGTAAGTATCCGAGCCTTAAGATTCACACTGGGGTCAATTTTGGGTTAGCTAATAATAATTTGTGTTCACAGCTGTCCAGGCGGCCATCCTGTCAGGTGACAAGTCTGAGAATGTCCAGGACTTACTGCTTCTGGATGTCACCCCTCTATCTCTGGGCATTGAGACAGCAGGAGGTGTCATGACAGTCTTGATCAAGCGCAACACCACCATTCCTACAAAGCAGACGCAAACATTCACCACTTACTCTGACAACCAGCCAGGTGTGCTCATTCAGGTCAGTGTAACTAATTCATATTTTGTTAAATTCCGCTGTGCTGTTCGTAGTTTCCACTAGAGGTTGTGAGACCAAATATGGTTTTGTCCTTCCTTGGACTTCTGAGCAAAATGCAAAACGTTTACAACATTGTTAAATAGCTGCAAGCATGTTAATAGTGTTTAACCTACCAACAGGTATACGAAGGTGAGCGTGCCATGACCAAAGATAATAACTTGTTGGGCAAGTTTGAGCTGACAGGCATCCCTCCAGCCCCCCGTGGTGTTCCTCAGATTGAGGTGACATTCGATATTGATGCCAACGGCATCATGAATGTCTCTGCAGTCGACAAGAGCACTGGCAAGGAGAATAAGATTACCATCACAAATGACAAAGGTATGGCTTTAGTGTATTTAGCTACTTTTTTAAAAAGGTGATATAAAAATGAAAAAAAGCAGGCCTTAATACTATTTTTTGTCTATTTTTTTAAAGGACGTCTCAGTAAGGACGATATTGAGCGCATGGTTCGTGAAGCTGAGAAGTACAAGGAAGAGGACGATGTCCAGCGTGACAAGGTGTCCTCTAAGAATGGCCTGGAATCTTATGCTTTCAACATGAAGTCAACCGTGGATGATGAAAAACTTGCTGGCAAAATTAGTGATGATGACAAGAAAAATATATTGGACAAATGCAATGAGGTTATCAGCTGGCTTGACAAGAACCAGGTAAATGGGAATTCTTAAATGTAACGGTATTGAGGAGTTCAATGCACGTAACACTGGTTTTATATATTTTTCTAGACTGCTGAAAAGGACGAATATGAGCACCAACAGAAGGAACTGGAGAAGGTGTGCAACCCCATCATCACCAAGCTCTATCAGAGTGCTGGGGGCATGCCAGGTGGCATGCCAGAAGGCATGCCCGGCGGATTTCCAGGTGCCGGTGGGGCTGCCCCTGGTGGTGGTGGTGGTGGTGGTGGTGGATCCTCTGGCCCAACCATCGAGGAAGTTGACTAAACATTCCATCCTGAGCTAATTCTATGTTTAAGAAAAAAGCAGCCCTCTTATAGCCCCATCATGCTAAAGAGTGTAATTGTTAACATTTAGGGTTCAGGTTTGTTTTGGTTTGCAACATGATTACTGAAAGACACAATAGTGTTTAATGTGCATGGAGATTTCCTTGACAATAAAACTTGTAATCCTGTTTTGAATGTTTTATTGAAACCCAAATGATCATTTTACACTAAAGCAAGTTTCCCCCAACGAGTGTATACTTTATGCAAAGTATAGTTCGATTTATATTGACGCATTTTTATTGCAAGTTTTTTTAACTGAATATGAAACAAGCAATGACAGTGTTGTAAGAAACAACTGATAGACGAAGTTAAAATGTACGATGGACATTGAAAGCACCGTATTGGGCGTCTTGTTTGTGTTGTCTAGGGTTACTATGGCGTCTACACATGGTTGTAACTGACGTCATAGAGGGTAATGATCAGAAAGTGTATGTCGCTTTCGTAGTTTCCAGCATTATCGCCGAAGCAAAATCCATCTTTTCGCGGGCTTACATATTTTCGGTGAAACGAGAGCAGGTATGTATTCCACTTATTTCGCTTGTATACGAAACTGTTAGATACGTGCACACTATAAGATAAGTTTAGTGTTTTGTAAAGAA
Organism: Nerophis lumbriciformis; assembly: GCF_033978685.3. NCBI lineage: Eukaryota > Metazoa > Chordata > Actinopteri > Syngnathiformes > Syngnathidae > Nerophis > Nerophis lumbriciformis. The sequence goes on from NC_084556.2 coordinate 33,390,401, forward strand.
AAATTGTTTAGATGACTGCTGTAAACTAACTGACATGAAAGTACATTTAATTTATGCATATTTTTTGACATTTTGAGCACGTTAAAACGTAAAGTATTCCCCCACATGCTCATGTGAAAACTAACAATCACTTCGCCAGTGGCCTACGATTATATAATATCATTGCATACCGTATGGTATGTGATGTAAATGGCAAATTGAGGCGTCTCATACTATATGTATCTGAGACGTCTTATTTTTTTAAAGGCCACACTACGTATCTTTCCTCACCATATCAGCATTAAGACACTCTCAAATTAGGGTTGTGCACTATGTACATTTGGCAGACGATCGAGCTTTTTTAAGTCTATCGCCATAACGTGGTATCATGTTGGCACATTGATGCTGTGTCCTACAACTTTTACTGCCACAAGCGAACGACTGTCGACCCACACCGTGGCGTCCCGTCCTTGCTAGTGAAATAGCGGCTAACTAATCCTTGCCTCCCTTGTAGTAAATAAACCAAGGTTCTTACAAGTATATTTATCACTGGAGGACTAAAGTACAAGGAATAGCTATGCTGCACTATGCATCATAGGAGGCATATGCTAAAGCGCTTGAATGCAAAAAATGGGTGGTCAAATTGATAAAAAAAATATCACCTAACGATACCAGGTATAGTATCAGTTTATAGTCAATGCTATAGTGATTAGATCAATCCATCCATCCATTTTCTACCGCTTGTCCCTTACGGGGTCGCGGTGCAATATCAATAATTTTTCCGGTCGTTTTTTTCTTATTGTTTACAGAACTTTTAATCAGTCAAAAATAGTTTGTGCTTATGATTAGTTATTTTGTACCATTGAATTAATTTAGTTCAAAATTTTGGATGTTACACAAGGAAATAAGAACATTATTCAAATATTACATTTATATTTTTAGACCACCATGTTTTTTTCCAGTTGTGATCAAATACGTAATCAGTCATAGATGTTGAAACAGAAAGTCACCAGATATCAACAGTAAAGTAGCAAGTAGATTAATACAAACTTTGATAAAATAATGAAACTAGAAACGACGCAATATGTTACAGCATACGTCAGCAGCTAAATTAGGAGACTTTGTAACTGGTTTTGAAATAGTTCTCTTATTTATTTTTACAAGGACAACATAAAAAAAGAAAACACGTAGCATTTAATTGCACAAGTCATTCAATTGGATGGCAAGTTATTATTGGTCATTAAAGTTTGAAAACAACGCGTAGATTATAATATAGTTTCATATATTAAAGTTAGTTAAAGTTAAAGTACCAATTATTGTCACACACACACACACTAGGTGTGGTGAAATTTGTCCTCTGTATTTGACCCATCCCCTTGTTCACCCCCTGGGAGGTGAGGGGAGCAGTGGGCAGCAGCGGTGGCCACGCCCGGGAATCATTTTTGGTGATTTAACCCCCAATTCCAACCCTTGATGCTGAGTGCCAAGCAGGGAGGTAATGGGTCCCATTTTTATAGTCTTTGGAATGACTCGGCCGGGGTTTGAACCGATCTCAGGGCGGACACTCTAACCACTAGGCCACTGAGTAGGTTATACAGGTAAAAGCCAGTAAATTAGAATATTTTGAAAAACTTGATTTATTTCAGTAATTGCATTCAAAAGGTGTAACTTGTACATTATATTTATTCATTGCACACAGACTGATGCATTCAAATGTTTATTTCATTTAATTTTGATGATTTGAAGTGGCAACAAATGAAAATCCAAAATTCCGTGTGTCACAAAATTAGAATATTACTTAAGGCTAATACAAAAAAGGGATTTTTAGAAATGTTGGCCAACTGAAAAGTATGAAAATGAAAAATATGAGCATGTACAATACTCAATACTTGGTTGGAGCTCCTTTTGCCTCAATTACTGCGTTAATGCGGCGTGGCATGGAGTCGATGAGTTTCTGGCACTGCTCAGGTGTTATGAGAGCCCAGGTTGCTCTGATAGTGGCCTTCAACTCTTCTGCGTTTTTGGGTCTGGCATTCTGCATCTTCCTTTTCACAATACCCCACAGATTTTCTATGGGGCTATGGTCAGGGGAGTTGGCGGGCCAATTTAGAACAGAAATACCATGGTCCGTAAACCAGGCGTGGGTAGATTTTGCGCTGTGTGCAGGCGCCAAGTCCTGTTGGAACTTGAAATCTCCATCTCCATAGAGCAGGTCAGCAGCAGGAAGCATGAAGTGCTCTAAAACTTGCTGGTAGACGGCTGCGTTGACCCTGGATCTCAGGAAACAGAGTGGACCGACACCAGCAGATGACATGGCACCCCAAACCATCACCCAACCATGCAAATTTTGCATTTCCTTTGGAAATCGAGGTCCCAGAGTCTGGAGGAAGACAGGAGAGGCACAGGATCCACGTTGCCTGAAGTCTAGTGTAAAGTTTCCACCATCAGTGATGGTTTGGGGTGCCATGTCATCTGCTGGTGTCGGTCCACTCTGTTTCCTGAGATCCAGGGTCAACGCAGCCGTCTACCAGCAAGTTTTAGAGCACTTCATGCTTCCTGCTGCTGACCTGCTCTATGGAGATGGAGATTTCAAGTTCCAACAGGACTTGGCGCCTGCACACAGCGCAAAATCTACCCGTGCCTGGTTTACAGACCATGGTATTTCTGTTCTAAATTGGCCCGCCAACTCCCCTGACCTTAGCCCCATAGAAAATCTGTGGGGTATTGTGAAAAGGAAGATGCAGAATGCCAGACCCAAAAACGCAGAAGAGTTGAAGGCCTCTATCAGAGGAACCTGGGCTCTCATAACACCTGAGCAGTGCCAGAAACTCATCGACTCCATGCCACGCCGCATTAACGCAGTAATTGAGGCAAAAGGAGCTCCAACCAAGTATTGAGTATTGTACATGCTCATATTTTTCATTTTCATACTTTTCAGTTGGCCAACATTTCTAAAAATCCCTTTTTTGTATTAGCCTTAAGTAATATTCTAATTTTGTGACACACGGAATTTTGGATTTTCATTTGTTGCCACTTCAAATCATCAAAATTAAATGAAATAAACATTTGAATGCATCAGTCTGTGTGCAATGAATAAATATAATGTACAAGTTACACCTTTTGAATGCAATTACTGAAATAAATCAAGTTTTTCAAAATATTCTAATTTACTGGCTTTTACCTGTATATGTAAATATTACACATACCCATTGTTGGATGTACAAATGTTCAAAAAAAGTGAAGGATCTTCAGGGCAGGAAGGAGCGAGGTGATTTGCTTCTGCTTCTGTCCAAGGTCCAAAAAGGTTTGCTCCCCACCTCCTTATCACGTGAGATCTCGTAAAAGCCAGCGCTATTTCGCTGCACGATGGAACTGCAACAGAACAGTGGTGGGGATTGCAGATGGTGACGCCGTCCGCGGCCGTTTCGCATTCAGTGGAAATTTTGGGTTACTGGCTCTCACATAAGTCCACTGTCTATCGGTCGCCTCCTGGTGGTTGGCTGACTGATGGTTGTGAACGTGCTTGGTTTGAAATGTATCAGAGCCTGTTTTTTAAATGTTAATATCGCCAACGATCACCCTCATTTGATCGTAGCTGCCAAAATCCTGATCCCTCCCAAAAATTTAATTCATTGTGCAGCCCTAATATGTTCCCTATTTTTCGCTATCCTCTTGTTGTGGGGCAGACTGGCTCGTACATCAATCAATCAAACTTTATTTATAAAGCGCTTTTCATACATAAAACAAATGCAGCACAAAGTGCTTTACAAAGTTAAAAACAATACCCCCGGTGACCCATATCCCCCATTATCACATATGTAAGCAGAGACACAGATACCAAACACAAACACACACACACAACATACACACATATGCAACTATACGGACCATTGATTGCATGGCTGAGTACAGAGGAGACATGTGAGTAAACACTATCACAGGAGCCATTTGCACCAGGAGGTCATCAGACCATGGCCAACAGGACGCTGACACAAAAGCGCCCCCGCAAGCATGGCCGGTAACCCCTGAGGCAGATGGCTCCCTCTTAGGAACGTTGGAAAATAAAAATAATAAAACTTGTAAAATAATAAGAACCATGAGTAGAGATAAAGGTTGACATACAAGTAAGACATATGAAGATTAATAGAAAAGATTAAAAAATAATAAAAAAAATCCTAAAATCCTACACTGTTGCTATTTCTTTTTTCGCACATATATTTTATTAAATTTTACAGTTAAAATCACATTTGACAATCATACTTGGCTCACTCAGACCCTTCATACATGCACACATCCACTCATACACACTCAAATGCACGCTTGAGGAGAGAGGTGCACTTGGGCTTTAACAACTCTGGCTCAGGATCAGCAGACGATCCAGACCATAGCAAGATGGATGAATATTCCTCGGCATCAAGGATCCTCAAGAAGTGGTCACTATATAAGGGATCACTCCCGGGGACCTCTCCACCGTTCACACTTAAAAAATAAGAAAGTCACATTTTCGTGGCTTGATCAGATGCAAAAAAAGTCACAAAAACACCCCAAGTAAACCGTGACAAAACCATGTCAAAAGTGACACAAAAAAGCAATACTTGTGTGGGAACAATACAAAAAATAATAACAATAATAACAAAGGAATATAACTACAAAAAAGATACGACAATTTTGAAAAATGTCTAAGTTATGATTCAATATATGTCAGTAAAGGCTTCCAGGTTCGTTCCCATTTATTCATATTTGTAGAGTTTATAAACCTTATTTTTTCAAGGGTCATTACATTCACAAGTTCATTTAACCAGTTCCTGAAGTTCGGTGCAGACGGGCTTTTCCACTCTTTGAGAATGAGTCTTTTGGCCAGAACCATCCCGAGAAGCAACACAGCTGTAATATATTTTGGAAGTTTTTGTGTTTCTGAAGACCCATCCATCCATTCATTTCCTACCGCTTGTCCCTTTTGGTATCGCGGGGGGTGCTGGAGCCTATCTCAGTGGAAGGCGGGGTACACCCTGGACAAGTCGCCACCTCGTCAGACCCACCCGACATCCATTGCATTCGGTCTCCCCTAGAGGGGGGGGGGTTACCCACATATGCGGTCCTCTCCAAGGTTTCTCATAGTCATTCACATCGACGTCCCACTGGGGTGAGTTTTTCCTTGCCCTTATGTGGGCTCTGTACCGAGGATGTCGCTGTGGCTTGTGCAGCCCTTTGAGACACTTGTGATTTAGGGCTGTATAAATAAACATTGATTGATTGATTGATCGTTTCTGAAGACCACCCTAACAAAATAACATCCCTGTAAGAGACAAGTTTTCTCTGATATAGATGAAGAAGATGCTGGACCAAAATGGTTAAATAATTGGACATTCCCAAAACGAATGATACGGTGATCCTTCAGCTGATTATTTATCACAAAGTAAGTGTTGCTATTTCTGATAAAGGTAGAGTATAGTTCCAACTTATCTGTCAGTAGACTCGATATGGATGCGCTGAAAACTACAACATGGCTGACGGGGAGAAGACGCAATCGAAGGGGGCTTGACGGAGAGGAAGACTTTGGCACACAAATAAGACCGCCCACAAAACGACATTCTGAAGAGACTGTCACAAAGCGGCTTAAACGGTCTGTAAAACTAAATCTATGCAAAATTTAGACCAAGGCATCACCTTTACATGTTATGTTGACCACAAGGAAGTGTTTTGAATGACCCCTTTAATGTGGACACAAGAACATCCACCTCATGGTGACATCAGGACGTACAATAGCCAGGCTGCAAAACCTGCGAACAAAGGCATTCAAATCTGCGAGCAAGCTCTCGCCAAAATGCACGAACCTTATGATTTGACGCTTTGGCCTTGTTTAACATGAGTATCCAACATTGTAACATTTCTAAGTCAGAAAAGATTATCATAGGTCCCTTTTAAATATAATTTTTCAACACACTGTAAAACAAAGGTTTTCAAAATCCTGTGAAATGAATTTGTCTTTTTTGTAGGGGTTGACAGATCTACTGGGGGACACGCTCACTTTTAGTCGCAACATGGATAACGAGCTCAGACCAGCAGATCGTTCTCCTCTGCAGAGACGAGCCGTTTTGACCACTCAATGGGACTCTCTGGAGTCCAACACGGATAACCTGGCCCAGGAGAGCAAACAGCATCTACAAATGCACACTGATGAATATATGCTGTGTCAAGGGAAGATCTTGAAGGGGGAAGACTGGGAGGATGCAATTGCAGGTGACACAAATGAAGATTTCCTGCTTTCTGATAGCATTGAAGTTTCAGCACAGCCCCACACGAAGAGGAAACCTGTAATTGACACCCACATAAGGTATGTCTGAGTGCTAGAAAACAAGCATGGTGCAGTTCCTTCATGAATTAATAATGCCTCATTGACACATATTTATGGTGCAGCCCATTTCCAAGTTTTGTGTGTTGATTTTTCTGTCTTGGAAAACAGCAGCTTTAACTTAAAGTGGCTGTGTGTGTGTTTTACATACATGTGTAGTTACATCATTACGTGTTAAAACCCGGAAGAGGGCAGGGTATAATGCTTATAACACTATGGAAAGCTAGGACCCTTCTAGGCAACTGAACGGTTGCAAACAGTAATATATCACTCACTGCCTCTGAACAGTGTCTAGCAAAAGTGTTCACAATCTTCACTCACAAAAAAAAAAATTGCATTTCATACATTAAAATTGAATGTTAACAAATGCATTTAAAATACAAATATCCCATGTATTCACAATTCAGCTCATGGTGCACATTAAAAAGGAGAGCTAATGGTGCACACTACAAAAAGGGAAATCTTCCAACACGCTGTATTTTAAGATGTCTAATGTTTTTATATAATTGTATTTTATGTCAATTGTTTTAAGTGTTTTTTAATTTATTTTATTTTTCCAAGACATTTACATTTGTATTGCCATTTTACGGCTTGTTAGGGCTTCTTTGTTTGGATAATTGTTCATTTTAAAATGAACAGGGCAAACATATGTTATCTTATGTCAATTAGGTGTGTCCCGATCCTATATCAATATCAGATATCAGTCCAATATCAGCAAAAACTTTTACAAAAAACAAGTATCGTATTATATTGTTTTGCGTGTAAAATCTCTGATAAAAGCAGCCCTGCGACATGTTTACTTGTGCAAAACTGGACAACCAGTTAACATATAAATGTCCTCCAATGAGGACACAAGTTTGGTCTTTTTGAGTATTTTCGTGAAGTCATTTACAAAAGATAAACATGGTAGACTTTAGGCTACTAAGAGCGTGTTGCTACACAGCAGCTAAGCACACAAGCTAGACATACTGTATGTAAAAGGTGTTCTGATTTGAAAAATATTGCAGTCTAAAACAGCCTATTTATCAATATAAACAGATATCAAATAATTACGGTTACATAATATTTACAGATTCAAAGTCTGTAATAATAGAGATGGGTACCTTTCACATTTGATCCGATACGGTACCAATTAACAGTACCTGGGAATCGATACTGTTACTCAACGGTACCAGTTTTCAGTACGTGTGTGTGTGTGTTAATCAGTGTTGGGTTAGTTACTGAAAACCAGTAACTAGTTACAGTTACTAGTTACTTTATTTCAAAAGTAACTCAGTTACTAACTCAGTTACTTACACCAAAAAGTAATGCGTTACTGTGAAAAGTAACTATTTAGTTACTTATTTTTTTCTCCTTTTTTTTTTAAGGCTCCCATTAATGCCCTTTTAGCCTTCATTTCAGTACTGTTATTGCACTGGAGAATAATACAATGTGTTGATCAACTTGACATGCATTTGCATCACTGAACTCAGAAAGCAATGTGGTCTACATACAACACACAAAGACAAAGATATGTTTCAAAGGGCCAATTTATTTCAGGCCACAACAAATTGACAAAACTATTTGAAATAGCTGCAACATAACATACATAAGTAACACACCGCATAATAACAACATAGCTGTAAAGCTGGCTTCACCCAAGGAAGGCACACATGACATACACAAAGCCTAGTCAGGCATTTTTTTCTCTCAAGGAATTGTGAAATAAAATCATGTATTCAGGAGATCAACACTGTAGTGAAGCCCAGAAGACTCTACACATTTCCCCAGTTTTAGTTTAGAGATAAGGTAAGATTGGCCTGGCCCACTAGGATCCCTCTTCATGTTTGTGAACTTTATAGTCTATACATTTAGAATTATGTGATAATCAAACACTCTAGAAGTCTAGAATGAAATAGTTTATAAGATAATTGACAGTGTGTACCTTCAATGATGAGCAGAGGCAGAGTTTGGAGTGTTTTCTTTAGCTCGCTTTCCATGTTTATGTACTCACTGTCCAGGTACTTGGAACATGTTTTCCGTGCCATTTGTTGTTTGACGCCGGTATCATGCTAATTAGCTGCCAGAAAACGGGTGACTCCACTGTAGAAATAGCCTGCATGTCTTCTAGCACATACGCTGCAATGGCTCTATCAATGTTGTCCTGGCTAGCATTGCCTCCGTTAAAATCCTTAGGTGGAGGTGAAGTGGCATCGGAGTCTGTGTCTCTCTTTACTAGCTTCGTCGAAGCATGTTGCTTATGTGGCGTGGCGAAGTTGGGAGAGTGGCCGTGCCAGCAATCTGAGGGTTACTGGTTCAATCCCCACCTTCTACCATCCTAGTCACGTCTGTTGTGTCCTTGAGCAAGACACTCCAACCTTGCTCCTGATGGGTCCTGGTTAGTGCCTTGCATGGCAGCTCCCGCCATCAGTGTGTGAATGTGTGTGTAAATGGGTGAATGTGGAAATAGTGTCAAAGCGCTTTGAGTTCCTGAAAAAGGTAGAAAAGCTATACAAGTATAACCCATTTACCATTTATGTAGCTGTTTCAGCAGATTTGAATTGCTGTTTTGGGCAGTATTCCCGGGTGCGGTCACTGCTGCTGCTCACTGCTCCCCTCACCTCCCAGGGGGTGATCAAGGGTGATGGGTCAAATGCAGAGAATAATTTCACCACACCTAGTGTGTGTGTGACAATCATTGGCACTTTAACTTTAAGTAGATGGGATCGTTGATCCAAGACACAACTTACATTTAACTAAAATGTTCTTTTCTTTGTGCTCAAAAAAAATAAAGTGACAATGTCTCCATGTTAAGAAACTCGACTTCTGGCTTCGCCATGATGTCTTTTTAGTTGTTATGAGAGTAGCGTATGTGTGTGTGTGTGGCCCTTTAAGATATGACAGCTTATGAGGTGAGTGACGTCAGTGAGTGAGTGGGCGAGAGAGGTGAGGGAGCGCAACAGTGCGTGCGTGCAGGTGCTCTAGCTTGGTAGATGGCTGCGTGCAAGACACCAATAAAGTCACAAAATTGCAACAAACCGCCGGCCTCGTCATTCACCCTCGAGTCCGGAGCTGTAAAGACCCACTGCCGGGTAAAGTGAAGGTTGTTAGCCCCGAAGTACATAGACCCTGGAGGAACGTCTCCCCTGCGCTCCGCTCCTCGGTCGAGGAAAGCACGCCTTTTCTTTTCCTTGTGAGACAGAAGGACGACACTTCTTCTGTTTCTAGCCGATACTACATTAAAAAATAACGTAAAATAACGCAGTAACGCATCACGTAGTAACGGTAACTGAGTTACTGAATATAAAAAATAACGCGTTAGATTACTAGTTACCGCCGAAACTAACGGCGTTACAGTAACGCGTTACTTAGTAACGCGTTACTTAGTAACGCGTTAGTCCCAACACTGGTGTTAATACATTTTGATTGTTTATAAATAAATAAAATTTTTGTGTAAAATGTATAAATGACCTGATTACAAAAACTGCTGTCCAGTTGTTACATTTTGTTTTCCTATTACAGAGTCTCATTTGCAAATAATATTCCAAGACGTTAGATAGCAGTACTGTATAGTTTATGTCAAAGTCGTGCATAGCTTGTATTCAGTCATGTGATTTTTGAACGGAAGTGAACAAAGTGGTAGTCAACCAAACCAACATGGCTACTGCAGAGTCACGCAATTGAACCCATTTTCACGCCACACTTGACATTTATCACGCTTATATTTCCCCATTCACCACGCTATATTTATTATTTTCATAATAATATGCAGCTGAGATAGGCTCCAGCACCCCCATGACCCCAAAAAAGGGACAAGCGGTAGAAAATGGATAGATGGATAAACTTTTTTCTTCGTGACATGTCATAGTATGGGTAACTGATTGATTGGCCGAAATATCCAATCCCAGACCAATTGCATACATTCTTGTGCCTAAACCTAGCCAACCACAGAAGGCACCACGCAATGTAAACCAATCAAAAGCAAGTCTTGGATTCTCTATCTTTCACACACACCACAGCGCAGTGTTGTCAACTTGACGACTTTCTCGCTAAATCTAGCAGCTTTCCTACTCCTCTAAGTGACTTTCTTTCTCAAAAACTAGCGACAAATATAGCAATTTTTTAGATGTCCTCAACGTACATCCGGCAGCTGAGCTTTTCCTCACAGGCGTCCCCTGTCTACGGAATGTCTGCCCTTAGACCAGTGTTTTTCAACTTTTTTTTGAACCAAGGCACATTTTTTGTGTTGAAAAAATCCAGAGGCACACCACCAGCAGAAATCATTAAAAAACGAGTTGACAGTAAAGAGTCGTTGTCGCAATTGTTGGATATGACTTTAAACCATAACCAAGCATGCATCACTATCGCTCTTGTCTCAAAGTGGGTGTACTGTCACCACCTGTCACGTTACGCCGTTTTTTGCTGTTTTCCTGTGTGTAGTGTTTTAGTTCTTGTCTTGCGCTCCTATTTTTTGGCTTTTTCTCTTTTTTTGGTATTTTCCTGTAGCAGTTTCATGTCTTCCTTTGAGTGATATTTCCCGCATCTGCTTTGTTTTAGCAATCAAGAATATTTCAGTTGGTTTTATCCTTCTTTGTGGGGACATTGTTGAATGTCATGTCATGTTCGGATGTACATTGTGGACGCCGTCTTTGCTCCACAGTAAGTCTTTGCTGTGCTCCAGCATTCTGTTTTTGTTTACTTTGTAGCCAGTTCAGTTTTAGTTTTGTTCTGCATAGCCATCCCTAAACTTTAATGCCTTTTCTTAGGGGCACTCACCTTTTGTTTATTTTAGGTTTAAGCATTAGATACCTTTTTACCTGTAGGCTGCCTCCCGCTGTTTCCGACATCTACAATGCAATTAGCTACCGGCTGCCACCTACTGATATGGAAGAGTATTACACGGTTACTCTGCCGAGCTCTAGACAGCACCGACACTCAACAACAACACATCATTTGCAGACTATAATTACTGGTTTGCAAAAAATATTTTTAACCCAAATAGGTGAAATTAGATAATCTCCCACGGCACACCAGACTGTATCTCAAGGCACAGTGGTTGAAAAACACTGCCTTAGACAGCTGATACTGAACGCACATTTTGTTGTCCTTTGAAGTGCAAAGGCACTTAAGTTTTATTCCAGTCAGAGCAGAAAGGACATGCGCACCCACTCTGTGCAAAACTGCTGCTGTTTCTGCCTTGGTTTATTCACAGTATGAGATTAATGTTAATGTTTTGTCAATGGCAGGCTTCTAATAAAAACAAACTCATGTTGATGAGTTAATGTTAATGAGCCAGTCAATAGATTTGGTTTGTTCGTGAATATCACAACGCTTCAGTCTTTTGATCAAATTTGATTCTCTAACATTTAAAAATGTAGAACAAAGAAAATACAACCAAACTAAAAATTAACAGAAGAAAATCTGTTCAAAATTAGAAATTTTTAACTCACTTTTTATGTCTCCCAGTACGTTATTCCTCTCTCCTACAGCATCCATCCATCCATCCATCCATCCATCCATCCATCCATCCATCCATTTTCTACCTCAGTCCCTTTGGGTTTGCCGAAGGTGCTGGAGCATAACATCTATTGTAATCAATTATGCAAATTAGACAATTATGTCGTCTCGCAACTTTTATGACCGTCAATAGCTACTTTCCTTACTGATGAGTTGGCAACACTCGAAGATGAAGAGCGCTCAGAGGAGATTGAGGACAAAGAGGACGGAAATGTAGAAGAGATATCAATTGTAAACACAGATGAGACACAAGAACCAGCAGAGAAAACATTGGAGATGATTTTAATTACTAATTTTTGGTTAATTAAGACTAGCATTAGGAGGCCACAGTGCAGGGAAAGCTAGTGGAGGTGAGGACATCAGTCCCAAGTATAAATCAACGCAAAAAGGGCCACATTTTTCAAACGCATCATGCCACTTATGTCTATTGTCATTTTCTGAAACTTGGCAGCAGCCCTGGTAATACTGTGCAGCAAACAGTGTGCAAACTATCTGAGTATGCAACGGCCTAGATCTTACCAGGTAGGAAAACTAAAGCAGGTACCAGCAAAAAAAACCAACTATGCAATGTAATCGATCTGTATACGTTATTAAAAAAAGTTTTGTCGAGTGGTTTACGAAACCCGCATATCAAAAGTGTGTTTTAAGAACTCCGAAGTAAGTTAGAATACAAATAATATTAAGATAATATTAAGATAAAACTAAAAGTAGATTAAATAACCTTTAATGAAGCGATCAATGCAAATTAGTGCGTTCTTTGACACAGCTCCCTTGGACTTGAGTGCTATATTCAAGAGCTACTTTTCTCGTCGTCATTTCGTAAACTCTTGACATCTTTTGCCCTGCTGGATTACCTCTTGAGGAACTCTGAAGAAACGTTTATCCTTTTCGCCATTTGAACAGTTCCAACAACGCAAGCATAGGTTTATCCTCAAGCTTTTGTCATTTTAGCACCTGTCCTCTTTTCTTTATACATGCTTCCCCTGGGTGCTGGGTACTGTTTCGCAGACGATATTCAAATATATCTGCCTGTAACAGTAAGCAATACCCAGGTTGCCATGACTACTCTGCAGAACTGTTTGCAGGATGTACAGCAATGGTTGGGGGCCATTTTTTTATACTTAAACAAAAATAAAACAGGTCCTCTGTCCTCATATTGCCACGAATCAACAAGGAGCCTTGTAGTCACCTTTGACAGCTTGCTTAAGCTTGACAAACTAATTAGCTGTGTCATTAAATCTAGCTTCTTTCAGCTAAGACTCCTTGCAAAAATAAAACATTATCTTCCACAGGCTGACTTTGAAAGAGCTATCCATGCATTTGTGACGACACGCCTGGACTACTATAATTCGTTGTACGTAGGCCTGGATCAGGGCTCTCTCCAGCGGCTACAGCGCTTGCAGAACTCTGCTGCTCGTCTTTTAACTAAAACCAAACGACGTGAGCACATTACCTCTATACTGGCTTCTCTTCATTGGCTCCCAGTTACTTTTAGAGTTAATTCATACTTGCCAACCCTCCCGGATTTTCCGGGAGACTCCCGAAATTCGGCGCCTCTCCCGAAAACCTCCCGGGACAAATTTTCTCCCGAAAATCTCCCGAAATTCAGGCGGAGCTGGAGGCCACGCCCCCTCCAGCTCCATGCGGACCTAAGTGACGTGTTGACAGCCTGTTCACACGTCCGCTTTCCCATAATATAAACAGCTAATGATCGAGGGAGAGTTCTTGGCTTCTTATGTGGGTTTATTGTTAGGCAGTTTCATTAACGTATTCACATTGGTCAGTAGGGGGCAGTAGGGCGTTTCTTCCCAATTGAATGCTATCACCTGCAGACCGGAAGTGTCTTGTCATTCTGATGAGCACGACCAGTCTGTGAACAATTGAAACGTCCTGTGTGCTTTTTCCTCCTGTATAACAGGTTAGTTTTGGTGAATCAACTCACTGAATAATATCCATGTGATCTTTATAAGTAAGTACACATTCTGATGGTGGAGCCTAACTCTAAAGTGTTTGTGAGTTGTAGTGTGTATTTGTGAATGAATCCAGTGTACAGCTGCAGTAATCAATACAAAAAGGCGACGTGAGTGTGCAATGTTTATATAGGAACTTCTGATCCTAATTCAGACTCCCAAATTAGAGCTCCCGTTTTCTTATTGATTTTATAATGTATATTTGTATAATGTGTGTGTTCTGAAATAGTGACAGAGAATAGAACAAGGATGGACAATTCAACCCTTAACTCAACAATGAGTAGATGAATGTTATGTGTGTGTATATGTGTAAATAAATGAACACTGAAATTCAAGTATTTATTTTATTTATATATATATATATATATATATATGTAATAAAATATATATATATATATTGCTAGAATTCACTGAAAGTCAAGTCCATCCATCCATCCATCCATCCATCCATCTTCTTCCGCTTATCCGAGGTCGGGTCGCGGGGGCAGCAGCTTAAGCAGGGAAGCCCAGACTTTCCTCTCCCCAGCCACTTCGTCCAGCTCCTCCCGGGGGATCCCGAGGCGTTCCCAGGCCAGCCGGGAGAGATAGTTTTCCCAGCGTGTCCTGGGTCTTCCCCGTGGCCTCCTACCGGTCAGACGTGCCCGAAACACCTTCCTAGGGAGGCGTTCGGGTGGCATCCTGACCAGATGCCCGAACCACCTCATCTGGCTCCTCTCGATGTGGAGGAGCAGCGGCTTTACTTTGAGCTCCTCCCGGATGACAGAGCTTCTCACCCTATCTCTAAGGGAGAGCCCCGCCACCCGGCGGAGGAAACTCATTTCGGCCGCCTGTACCCGTGATCTTGTCCTTTCGGTCATAACCCAAAGCTCATGACCATAGGTGAGGATGGGAACGTAGATCGACCGGTAAATTGAGAGCTTTGCCTTCCGGCTCAGCTCCTTCTTCACCACAACGGATCGATACAGCGTCCGCATTACTGAAGATGCCGCACCGATCCGCCTGTCGATCTCACGATCCACTCTTCCCCCACTCGTGAACAAGACTCCGAGGTACTTGAACTCCTCCACTTGGGGCAAGATGGCACTCCACCCTTTTCCGGGAGAGAACCATGGACTCGGACTTGGAGGTGCTGATTCTCATCCCATTCGCTTCACACTCGGCTGCGAACCGATCCAGTGAGAGCTGAAGATCTTGGCCGGAGAAAGCCATCAGGACCACATCATCTGCAAATAGCAGAGACCTAATCCTGCAGCCACCAAACCAGATCCCCTCAACGCCCTGACTGCGCCTAGAAATTCTGTCCATAAAGGTTATGAACAGAATCGGTGACAAAGGGCAGCCTTGGCGGAGTCCAACCCTCACTGGAAACGTGTCCGACTTACTGCCGGCAATGCGGACCAAGCTCTGACACTGATTATACAGGGAGCGAACTGCCACAATAAGACAGTCCGTTACCCCATACTCTCTGAGCACTCCCCACAGGACTTCCCGGGGTACACGGTCGAATGCCTTCTCCAAGTCCACAAAGCACATGTAGACTGGTTGGGCAAACTCCCATGCACCCTCAAGGACCCTGCCGAGAGTATAGAGCTGGTCCACAGTTCCACGACCAGGACGAAAACCACACTGTTCCTCCTGAATCCGAGGTTCGACTATCCGGCGTAGTCTCCTCTCCAGTACACCTGAATAGACCTTACCGGGAAGGCTGAGGAGTGTGATCCCACGATAGTTGGAACACACCCTCCGGTTCCCCTTCTTAAAGAGAGGAACCACCACCCCGGTCTGCCAATCCAGAGGTACCGCCCCCGATGTCCACGCGATGTTGCAGAGTCTTGTCAACCAAGACATCCCCACAACATCCAGAGCCTTAAGGAACTCCGGGCGGATCTCATCCACCCCCGGGGCCTTGCCACCGAGGAGCTTTTTAACTACCTCGGCAACCTCAGCCCCAGAAATAGGAGAGCCCACCACAGATTCCCCAAGCCCTGCTTCCTCATAGGAAGACGTGCTGGTAGGATTGAGGAGGTCTTCGAAGTATTCCCTCCACCGATCCACAACATCCGCAGTCGAGGTCAGCAGACCACCATCCCCACCATACAAGGTGTTGACACTGCACTGCTTCCCCTTCCTGAGGCGGCGGATGGTGGTCCAGAATTGCTTCGAAGCCGTCCGGAAGTCTTTTTCCATGGCCTCCCCGAACTCCTCCCATGTCCGAGTTTTTGCCTCCCCGACCGCTGAAGCCGCACACCGCTTGGCCTGTCGGTACCTGTCTGCTGCCTCGGGAGTCCCATGAGCCAAAAGAACCCGATAGGACTCCTTCTTCAGCCTGACGGCATCCCTTACCGCCGGCGTCCACCAACGGGTTCTAGGATTACCGCCACGACAGGCACCAACTACCTTGCGGCCACAGCTCCAATCGGCCGCCTCGACAACAGAGGTACGGAACATCGTCCACTCGGACTCAATGTCCAGCACCTCCCTCGTGACATGTTCAAAGTTCTTCCGTAGGTGGGAATTGAAACTCTCTCTGACAGGAGACTCTGCCAGGCGTTCCCAGCAAACCCTCACAATGCGTTTGGGCCTGCCAGGTCTGTCCGGCATCCTCCCCCACCATCGCAGCCAACTCACCACCAGGTGGTGATCGGTAGAAAGCTCCGCCCCTCTCTTCACCCGAGTGTCCAAAACATGAGACCGCAAATCCGATGACACAACTACAAAGTCGATCATGGAACTGCGGCCTAGGGTGTCCTGGTGCCAAGTGCACATATGGACACCCTTATGTTTGAACATGGTGTTTGTTATCGACAATCTGTGACGAGCACAAAAGTCCAATAACAGAACACCACTCGGGTTTCACTGTCGCTGCCAACATGAGCGTTGAAGTCCCCCAGTAGAACAAGGGAATCACCTGGGGAAGCACTCTCCAGTACTCTCTCGAGTGAATCCAAAAAGGGTGGGTACTCTGAGCTGCCGTTTGGCGCGTAAACGCAAACAACAGTCAGGACCCGTCCCCCCACCCGAAGGCGGAGGGAAGCTACCCTCTCGTCCACCGGGTTGAACTCCAACGTGCAGGCTTTGAGCTGAGGGGCAACAAGAATTGCCACCCCAGCCCGTCGCCTCTCACTGCCGGCAACGCCAGAGTGGAAGAGAGTCCATCCCCTCTCAAGAGAAGTGGTTCCAGAGCCCTTGCTGTGCGTCGAAGTGAGTCCGACTATACCTAGCCGGAACTTCTCCACCTCACGCACTAGCTCAGGAAAGTCAAGTATTTCTTATATATATATATATATATATCTTAACCACGCCCCCAACCACGTCCCCGCCCCACCCCTGACCACGCCCCCCACCCCTCACCTCCCGAAATCGGAGGTCTCAAGGTTGGCAAGTATGAGTTAATTTTAAAATGTTACTTATTGTTTTTAAATGCTTACACCAAGAATCCCCCCTCCACATACCAGGATTGTAAATAATCAAATGTAAATAATCAAATGTATATACTTGTTCTTATGCTTTCTGAACTCACTATGTTCACTGCTCGCTGTACATATCCTACCAAGTCAGATCTTCACTGTTTCAATGTCCATTTCTCTGATGATGCAATTGTTGATGACTGAAGTGCTGATATCTGATGGGTGCTGGTTAGCGCCTTGCATGGCAGCTCCCTCCATCAGTGTGTGAATGTGTGTGTGAATGGGTAAATGTGGAAGTAGTGTCAAAGCGCTTTGAGTACCTTGAAGGTAGAAAAAAGCGCTATACAAGTACAAGTACAACCCATATCAAACAAAACCCCCCCCCCCGCATCCCACCCCCCGGATTGTAAATAATGTAAATAATTCAATGTATATACTCTGATGATTAACTTGTGTGATGATTTATTATGCTGATAGTATATATTTGTACAATGAATTGAAAAAACTTATTCGGGTGTGTCAATTGTGATGGACCAAAAAAGAGGAAATATGATATACGAGTGTTGTAGCGTGTCCCGTTTTCAGCGGATTTCTCCGCTTCTGTGGATGATTTTGCCAACTCGTAATACATACTTTTTGTGGGTATATTAAAATGTACTTTCTTAACTTCAAACATTTTGATTTGAGGGGGCAGAGCCTCTTGCCACTGCGTAGAGCCGGCCCCCATGGAGCAGGCAGGAGCAGACAAGAAGGCATGCTAATCGCTGGCATAGCATGGAATAAATTGTTAGTTATCCTTAAAAAGTCTAGTTTGTTATCAGTGGAAATGCATTCGTTTTTTTTACCTCATTTTCCGGGGTGATATATGTCTACTGTCAAGTCAAGTATGGTTGACCTGTTGGTAGATGTGTTTGCTTTAGTGTTGTCAAACAATCGATTAATTGCAGATTAATCACATTTTTTAATTTGGATTAATAATAGGGCAGCACGGTGGAACATGGGTTACTGCATGCGCCTCACAATACAAAGGTCCTGGGTTCGATCCCCGGGCTCTGGGTCTTTCTGTGTGGAGTTTGCATGTTCTCCCCATGACTGCGTGAGTTCCCTCCGAAGACATGCACCTGGGGATAGGTTGATTGGCAACACTAAATTGGTCATAGTGTGTGAATGTGAGTGTGAATGTTGTCTATCTGTGTTGGCCCTGCGATGAGGTGGTGACTTGTCCAGGGTGTACCCCGCCTGCCCTCTCAATGCAGCTGGGATAGGCTGCAGCACACCGCGAAGGGGACAAGCGATACGAAATAGATGGATGTATTAATCATGATTAATCACATGTTATTACTTGCTTGCATGAAATAATCCATCCATCCAAATTAACTTAAAAATACCCCAATATTTAGAGCAGTGTTTTTCAACCACTGTGCCGCGGCCGTGAGATACAGTCTGGTGTGCAGTGGGAGATGATCTAATTTCAACCTTTTGGCTTAAAAATATTTTTTGCAAACCAGTAATTATAGTCTGCAAATTATGTGTTGTTGTTGTTGAGTGTCGGTGCTGTGTAGAGCTCGGCAGAATAAACGTGTAATACTCTTCCATATCAGTAGGTGGCAGCCGGGAGCTAATTGGCTTTGTAGATGTCGGAAACAGCGGGAGGCAGTGTGCAGGTAAAAAGGTATCTAATGCTTAAACCAAAAATAAACAAAAGGTGAGAGCCCCTAAGAAAAGGCATTGAAGCTTAGGGAAGGCTATGCAGAACGAAACTAAAACTGAACTGGCTACAAAGTAAACAAAAACAGAATGCTGGACGACAGCAAAGACTTAATGTGCATCCGTACATGACATGACAATCAACAATGTTCCCACAAAGAGGGATAAAAACAACTGAAATATTCTTGATTGCTAAAACAAAGTAGATGCGGGAAATATCGCTCAAAGCAAGACATGAAACTGCTACAGGAAAATACCAAAAAAAAAGAGAAGAAGCCACCAAAATAGGCGCGCAAGACAAGAACTAAAACACTACACACAGGAAAACAGCAAAAAACTCAAAATAAGTCACGGCGTGATGTGACAGGTTATGACAGTACACCTACTTTGAGACAAGAGCTATAGTGATGCATGCTTGGTTATGGTTTAAATTAATATCCAACAATTGCAACAACGACTTTTTACTGTCAACTGAGTTTCATTTTTTACTGATTTCTGCTGGTGGTGTGCCTCCGGATTTTTTCGACGCAAAAAATGTGCCTTGGCTCAAAAAAGTTGGAAAAATACTGATTTAGAGAATACATTTTATTATACAGCAACATGATTTAATAGTAGTTTTTCTGGAATGCACATCATTTATTTGCTCAAAATTTGGTAACAGTTGTATCTGAATTCCAGTCATGTTTGTTTTTTTAAGTGTAATTTGCCAGTCGGAGTCTCTTCACTCATCTTTGCACTGATGTATGCATTGACCCAATCACCGACAGTATAACAACTCGCCTTGCCTTTCAGGTCCCAACAGGTATAAAAGAAAGGGCATCTCTATCCTCCTTCAAAACCGCAATAAAAGTACACCTCAAGGCAACTTCAACCCTAAACTAACACCCTCCCCGGATTATTAGTAATCAAATGTAAACAATCAAATACAGATATTTTTCTTATGCCTTCTGATCTCTCTCTCTCTCTCTCTCTCTCTCTCTCTCTCTCTCTCTCTCTCTCTCTCTCTCTCTCTCTCTCTCTCTCTCTCTCTCTATGTCCACTACTTGCTGTACATATCCTACCAAGTCAGACCTACACTGTTTTAATATCCATTTCTCTGTTCTCAATTGTTGATGACTGATGATAACAACCAAACCTAACCCCCCCACCCCCTCCACACCCCGAATTGTAAATAATGTAAATAATTCAATGTGTACACCCTGATGATTAACTTGTGTGATGACTGTATTATGATGATAGTATATATGATATTATATATCTGTATCATGAATCAATTTAAGTGGACCCCGACTTAAACAAGTTGAAAAACTTATTCGGGTGTTACCATTTAGTGGTCAATTGTACGGAATATGTACTTCACTGTGCAACCTACTAATAAAAGTCTCAATCAATCAATCAAAGGTAACTATTCACGGTTAAGGTAAAGGAGCATGGGCGCGGACAAAAAAAGTTTCATATAATGTACACTGTAATATAGTGTATACTGTAAATATATATATTACATTTATATATGTAAATATATAGAGGTATAGAAAAAGGCGGGATTGATGAAAGTTTGCTTGAGCCAAGTTGCCAGTAGATGGCAGTGAAGATGCTTTTTGCTTTACAGAACCTTGCTAAATAGGCTTGGTGCCTTTATTGGTATTCGGGGGAAAAAAAGTGTAGGATAGGTTTAGAAAGCTAATATAGATATATTTTCATTAAATACACTGATATTTAATGAATTTTATTATGATTATACATATAAAAATAAACATTTATTACATTGGAATTTATAATAATAATAATAACAATACTTTTAATAATAAATTACGTAATAATACTAATTCAAAGTAAATTAGGTGTTTTTTTTATGTTAAAGTACAAGCCAACAGAGATAATTGTTGCTGTTCTGTCTTAAAGGCATGGTAGTAGTCATCTATGGTGAGGACCAGATCAGGCCTCAAAACTTTTGTCTCCTTCAGACACTGCTGGATGGTAAAATAGAATGTAAGAGGGCATTCACATTCCTGCTGTCATTAACCTGCGGAGATTGATTCCCAGCAAGTGTTCATCCTGCTCCCCAACTATATTGTTTCAGAGGGAAATGACCATGACACATTTTCACAAAAGGTTCCATCTCACAGAGCCGAGGCAGAGGACACAGTCCTATTCCCATCATCATGTTCTCATAGTCCTCTTTACCGGCCCCTCAAAGCAGATAAGCCTTTTCACACAATACCGCTGCATACTTTACAAACCCAATAGTCATTCCTCGCCCAAGTGAAAAACTCCTATTTAAGCAGCTCTATTCATCTCTCTGTGCTATATTTTCCACCTATTTACTCAAAATATTGGGTGAAAGTGAGTACAGTCTGTGCAACCCTTCCCCTTCATTGTCACTGTCACAGTATTTCGCTTGCTTTTGTACCCAGTCGTCTGTACCCCTGCTCTGTGTTTTTCCACGACACCCAGCTGCATGTTATAATGCATTCTCTAACTAGTTTAAGTATGACTCATTAGTGAGACACTTCTTACCCTTTTAGCCTCACTGAAAAGAACAGCCCTACACCTCGGATCCCCCCGCCTCCCACATCATGACATTAGTGGGGAATTAGGCCCTCTCCGTCCTCCCAGTAAGCACAACAAAGGAGCTCACTGCTATTTATTTTAATGAGATCTTTTCATTTCCATCGAGCATTTTACCCCATAATTTTGCAGCCATTTTATTATCTGATTTCCGTGCTAGTACCTCTCAAATTCACTTTAATTTGCCAGTCAGAAGGTAAAAATACCAAAATATAATCATTAATTCAGCCTTGTAATCCACAAGAGCTGTTTCATTTTTCTAATTTTTTATATAACCTTGATTGGAGGACACGATCACTCTGGTTGGTGTGGCAGGTAAACTGATATGGAAATATATAAATGATGTTGCCTGCCAACCAGAGAATACAAACATTAGCATCTGAAATCTTGAACTAAGTGAGTGTTTTAACACCTCAATTCAGTTATAATAAACGTTAAGTTAATAAATCAGGTGGTCAAATGTACTGCCACGATTTGACTATCTGTGCCAGTGTATACAACTTTTTCTCCCTCAGTAATTATTTCGTAAATTATATAGTCATATTTTGGACTTCATTTGGAATTTAAAGACTCGTAGGTTATGTAAACAATATTTGCAAGGACCGAGGTCGTTGGGGGGATTGGCACTACCAAACCTTAGGGTTTGTTACTGAACCACCAACATTAGAATTCTTAAATATTGGCTGCAATATGAAGCATTTGATCCTCCTCCATTATGGCTAGTTATGTGTTATGATCCATTGCCCGGATCAGAGTTTATTTACGTTTTTGATTCACTTGTTGTTTACGTTCTGTTTCAGCACCCCTGTTTTGTGTCTCCTTGGTTGCTATGGTTATTCATTGTGTTCACCTGCCTCTGATTAGTGTTCGGGACGTTCACCTGTTCCCGGGCACTAATCAGAGAGCTATTTAGTCCTGCCTTTTTGCCTCACTCATTCTGGTGCTTTTGTTTGCTTTCATGCAACTGTTACGTTTATTCCTTGTGTTTCTTGCGCTAAGTTCCACCTTAGTTTTTCCTGTGAAGCTATCCCGTTAGCTTCCAGTGCTATATGCACGCTTGTTTTGTTTGTTTTCTTGTGTTTGTTTGTTCCGGCCTGATTTATGAGAATAAATCATACTCTTACCTGCACGCCCTTTCCCGTCGTTCCGTCTGCACTCTGGAAGAACAATCCGCGCATCACCATGCGATCCAACCGTTACATTATGGAGGCCAACTCAAACCCTTATCTCTCAGACGCAGGCTCTGGTTCTGGTTCACTCTCCTATTCACTCATTTACTTTTACGAACAAGTCAATTAGAAAAACTTCATTCAGGATTTGGGTTCAGTGTAAGTGCTATTTTGGTCTACAGACTATTTCTAGTCTTGCACCCATCACTGCTAATCATGCATTCCCTCCCTCTCTTGTCGATCATGCCTTTTTAAGGTGGTCAGGTCTGGGGATCAACAACATTAAAGATTTATACATTGACAACCCTTTTGCTCTCTTTCAGCAGCTGTGTAATAAATGTTCATTCCCTAAGCAAAACTTTTGTACATATCTTACACTTAGACTTAAACTTAGACTTCCTTTTTATTGTCATTCAAATTTGAACTTTACAGCACAGATAAGAACGAAATTTCGTTACATAAGCTCATGGTAGTGCAGGATAAAAAAGCAATACGGTGCATATATAAATAAATACATATATATAAATAATACATAAATATATATATAAAATAAATACATATATATACATATATGTAAATAAATACATAGATTACTGTACAGATAAATATATTGCACTTTTTCACATACGTCCACGTTTATGGATGTATGTTATATTGTCTTTTTTATTCCAGCGAGTTAATCCATTTTGGGGGGAGTTGAGGGGATAATTTAATTAGGATGCGTTCAAGAGTCTTACGGCCTGAGGGAAGAAGCTGTTACAGAACCTGGAGGTTCTGCTTCAGAGGCTGCGGAATCTCTTTCTAGAGTCCAGCAGTGAAAACAGTCCTTGGTGGAGGTGGGAGGAGTCTTTGCAGATTTTCTGAGCCCTGGTCAGGCAGCAGCTTTTTGCGATCTCCTGGATAGGAGGAAGAGGAGTCCTGATGATCTTTTCCGCCGTCCTCACCACTCTCTGGAGAGACTTCCAGTCTGAGGCATTACAGGCTCCAGTTCAGACAGAGATGCTGTTGGTCAGCAGGCTCTCTATAGTGCTTCTGTAGAATGTGGTGAGAATGGGGGGAGGGAGCTGTGCTCTTTTCATCCGACGCAAAAAGTGCATGCGCTGCTGAGCTCTTTTTACAAGAGCTCCGGTGTGTAGGGACCAGGTTATATTGTCAGTTATCTGCACCCCCAGGAACTTGGTGCTGCTTACTATCTCCACCGCTGTGCCGTTGATGAAGAGTGGAGCGTGGCTGGACTGGTGCTTCCTGAAGTCAACGATGATCTCCTTGGTCTTGTTGACATTCAGGACCAGGTTGTTGGTTCTGCACCAGTCAACCAGATGTTTCACCTCCTCCCTGTAGTCCATGTCATTGTTGTCACGGATGAAGCCCACTACTGTCGTGTCGTCCGCATACTTCACAATGTGGTTAGTAGTGGACCTGGCGCAGCAGTCATGGGTCATCAACGTGAACAGCAGCGGACTCAGGACGCAGCCCTGGGGGGAGCCGGTGCTTAGGGAGATGGCTATGGATGGATATCTACAGAGCCGCAATTGTGTTCGTAATACTTTTCCTAGGTTTCCAGATTTGCCGACTGGCACAGATTTATAAGTGTTTCTGACACCGCTCCCAACTTTAAAAGGATCAATTACACGTATTTATAACCACATTTACGCCCTGAGTCTCTGAATTCAATTAAGTCACTTTGGGAGGAGGAATTAGGAGTGATGCTATCTGAGGATAGCTGGACAGAGGTTTTCAGTAAAGTTCAAAAGTATTCCATTTGTACCAGGCACAGCCTCATTCAATGCAAACTAATACATTGTACTTATTATATCTCGGTCCGACTACCTAAGATGCTTGACGGCATATCGATATTGTGTGATCTGTGTGAACAGTCTCCAGTTCTATTGGTGAGAAGATTGTACCGAGTCCTCTCATTGGACTATTTGGGGTAGCCCCTCAGTCATCTTCCCTTAACAAATCCCAAAATAAACCTTGGAGCTTTTACTACTTTGTTGGCTAGAAGACTCATTGTGTTGAATTGGAAAGCAACAGCGCCTCCTTGCTAAACCTATTGGATTAGATTTAGTCTTTATTTTCTCTGTGGGGAAGCGGGGCCGGCGGACCGGCAGCGAGGCGTGTCCCGCCGGGGGCGACTCCGAGATGGCGGCGAGGAGGCGTGGACGACGAGCGAGCAGGGAGACGGGGCGCGCCGG
The DNA here is from genome assembly GCF_033978685.3 of Nerophis lumbriciformis. Taxonomy (NCBI): domain Eukaryota; kingdom Metazoa; phylum Chordata; class Actinopteri; order Syngnathiformes; family Syngnathidae; genus Nerophis; species Nerophis lumbriciformis. The sequence goes on from NC_084556.2 coordinate 33,415,247, forward strand.
GAGCGACACCGCAATCAGGACAAGGTGCGTGGATCGCGCAGCTGCGGACAATAAAATGATCCTCTCGCACCGTATAAGAGGGCGGGAGACTTAAACGTCGGGAAGAGAGACGGAGAGAGAAGACCGACGCAACAAGAAGCGGATGCAGAGCGAACGAGAAAGAGAAGAAAACAGAGGGAAGCTGACATCGAGCAAAAGCGACAAAGAGAGCAAGGAAGACGACAACACCGTGACGCTGAGGGGAGAACGGCGGAGCGAGCAGGAGGAGGCGTAGCTGAAAAGCGATCTGACAGACACTTCTCTTGTTGAAAAATAAAGAAGTCAAACCTGCCCGTAAGATGTCATTCCTTGGTGGTCCTGAGAACCCACCCGACAGCTGGAGTCTGTCACAATCAGATTGTGGGACTAATTTCACAGAGACCTGCAAAGAACTAGGGTTTGACATCAAGATTTCTACTGATACCAGCATCAAGTTATTCCTGAGTGACAGCGGTTGCACTTGGAACTTCAACACTCCACATTCTTCACACATAGGTGGAAGTTAGGAGAAGATGATTGAAGAAGCTTTTTGAATCTTGGACTCCCAACTCGCACAACTTGGACTTCAACGCTTTACACGTGAGTATTGACCACCTTCTTGGCAGTGGCGGCTGCAATTATGAACGCATGGCCGCTGGTTTCTGTGTCAAGCGCCCCTGACCCCCATTCATCCTTGCTCCGGCTACGCTCCTCACTCCTCACTCCTCACTTCCGAACGATTCCTCAAGGTGATTTTGGGGGAAAGGACCCGTACAAGCAGCAGTGGAGACAAGTCCAGAATCTGGCCAACTCCTTTTGGCATCGTTGGAGAAAGGAATCTCTCACAACACTACAAGGCCGCCGAAAGGGGCGTTTTACAAGACCGAACCTGCAATAAGGCAATGTTGTCCTCTTGAAGGCTCCTCTTGCCAAGAGGAATCAATGGCCTATGGGGGTGATAGGGAAGGCTCACCCTTGTTGCGATGGACAAGTTAGAAAGGTCGATCTTAAAGGTACCAGCAGAGTGTATTTAAGGCCTATCACAGATACTGTTCTTCTTTTGTCTGATGCTGCGTAACGAGATTTGATTCAGCGTGTGACATCTTAGTGATGTCAGGCGGGGGGTGTTCTGGCTCCATAAGACCCATATTGTTGTTATTTGAGTATTCAAATATATTTAGCATATTTTATTTTTGATAAGAGACATTAAAGCTTCACTACAGAAGAAAGCATCTTTTGTCTATGAATGTCGTCATTCATCCAGGTCATTGTCATCTCAGGGCATTCAATCAATCGCAACTGGATTGTTTAGTTTGGCTTGTCTTAGAAGATGTTTCATCGCTCATCCGAGTTGGTTTCTTCAGTTTGTGCTCATAGACTTAGACTGGTCAGATCTAGTCCAGCGGCTGGTGCCAAAACCCCAAATGTTTATACTCCAAAAACCAAGAGGGTGTGCCTGGGAAAGGATGGTTTCGCCCTATCGTAGAGAGAAAAACAACTGTTTTGATGCAAACGAGAAATCCAAATTGTTCAGTCCAAGACTCCGCTGTCTACCTGCACCTCAGGGAGAAACAGCGCTCCTTTGAGAACAAAAATGTACAGATTCTGGACAGGGAGGACGGATGGTACGAAACAGAAGTGAGGGAAGTAATCTATGTCAAGGTTGAAAAACCATCCTTGAACAGAGGAGGTGGTCTGCGACACTACCTGTCTCATCCCATTTTTCAGTAGGAAATTCAAGCAAGTCTTGATACATGAGGCCCCAGATGTTTTGAGCCGATTTTAGGGAGTTCACTGTGACATTTGCTATGCCAACCAATGGTGGGGATGCTTGTAACTCAAATTTTTCCTTGCACCTTAAAGCATAACGATTAGCCAAGAGACAGCTCTTATCTCAAAACCCTCTTGAGTTGGGTAACTCTTAAGATGAGATAGTACCATGTTGGTTTGAAGGTCTAAATGTTGCCTTTGATTATTTTCCCATTAATCGCACAGCCGCACTCTGTCGCCAAGTGCTTGCTGATGTGGGATTCCTTTGGTTCCATTGTTTAATTTTAGACAAGCAATTCGTAACCTCTGTGCCAGAGAAAAATAGTGTGAGAGAAATTTTTAATTTTCACTAACTCGGTCCAAAAAGGATTATTTACACTCAGGTAAATTGAGAGTCTTTATTTCATATCGTGTTAGGCAGAACACTTAAATTATCTTCCAGTAGATGTCAAAAGGTACATAATTGACCTGAGTATACACCTGTTGCCATGCATACATATTTGTTTTTTGCTGTTCATAAATAAGATAGGTGTTTTTCAAGGTGGGTAAACACTGATTATGTCAAGGATTGGGTTTGGCATTGTTTGAATTCGGAGGATTCCAGTTCCTTATTTTGATTCCAGTTCCCAACGATTCTCGATTACCATTCTTTTAAGAGGCAGGGTCAAAAATTTACTATTTCCATCTACTACATTAATATCAATCATTTGAACTTAAGTATACATTTTATGAAATGTATTTCCTCAGGAGTACACTTTCACACAAGTTTCATTTTATTTGTGAAAACTTCATAAAAAAACCTTTACACATATCCTGTTTCGATCAGGGGTTTTTTTGCTGTCAATTTTACTGGTCTCCCGATCATCCATGATTGAAATCGGCCAATACTTATACTTATATTAACGTACTTTTTGGGATTTATATATGGTGAGTGCTTTTGACAGTTTAAAAAATAGTAACACACAGTAACTTACACAATTGCTTGAAAAGTCAAAAGCAAAAAACTATTATTAATTACTCATTAAAATAGTTTGGTTTTTGCCCTCAAATTCTTCCTGTGTGCAAGGCCTTATTTCCTGAGTTTTTAAACACTGACAAAAAAATGTTTTGGAAAAATAAAAATACCAACCTAATCTCTCTAGTCTTGATCGTATACTGATATTACTCTTGGTATCAACACGACTGTTTTATGGATCAATCCGTCTTCCCCTGGCAGCGCCCTCTGGACAGCAACAAAGCAGCCCCAGTTATTGTTATGTTATCCTCTCTCCAGACTCTTATTAATCTACTTGTTAATTTCTGCTTACTTTCTGCTTTAATGTGCTTCCATCTACACTTCTTAAACTTTATTAAGCACTTATTTTGTTTTTTCAAGCTAGTTAGTGGCGAGCTTAGCCATTAGCTTGCCTGCAACTGCCTGCTTTTCCTTTGTGTGTAACATGTTTAGCCTTGTCCGCCAGTCCTTCAGTGATACTACTTGATGATACTTCAGAACTACAGTTTATTTGCCGCAATGAAGGATTAATTAACAATTAAAATTTGGATGATTCCGGGAGAATTGGAAGGTAATGGTGCGTTCCATTTGTACTGGAAAGTGGTAAATTTCAACTGGACTCGGAAAGTCAGAGAGTCGTCACTACCTCTGAGCTACTTGTCAACAATAATAGAAGCTTCTGTAATATACATTATTAGCACTTTTGGAAATGTTTAGTCGCACTAAATCAGCCATATACGATGTATCGTTTGACGTTTATACATGGTAATGATATTGTAGTTCAATTTTTTTTTTTTTTACTGTATTTTTATACATCCCACGTCACTAGCAATAGAAGCCTATGTTTTTTTTCTCATCCATCGTGTTTGAAGGTTGCAGAAGGAGTGCATATTTTTCCATAAATTGTTGATATTCAGATAGGGCAAGCGCAATAATAATTTTCGTGGATGTAGCCATATTCATTTCCAACCTCATATACGGCAAATTATTGGCCAATTGCAAATATTTAAACTGTCATTTAGAAATGTTTGTAGTTTTAAGAGCTATTTACTTATTTTTAGTCATTGACTTAACATCATATTCTTAATTTTAGCATTAATAATTATATATTGTCTATTCTGGTTTAAAATTGTTAAAATTGAGAAAATAATTGGTTTACCACACATATAATATCTTGTTTAAAGATTGTGCAACATCCCGAAGATGTTGAATTTAATAATTGCAAATTGAATAGTGCTTGTTTTCAGAATAAAATACTTATTTCTATCTTAAAAGTCCTGCGAATTTTTAGATATACACATTTTAATTTAGGATGTCGTATCAAGTAAAATGAACTAGCTGCATTGACAGATAAGTTCACTAGTTTTTAGTATTTTTTCTCCCTAAAACCTAGTGTTTTTATTTTATATTTTGTCAGCTCTTTTTTGCAATGTAACTGGAAACGCTCATAACTCAGCTGTGACGTCATTCCCAGCTCCGACTTCCAACTTCTGAGGTTAATGGAACGCAACATAAGACCCTATTTACGTCCATGCCCGACGCTCGATGCCCAACCGTAACTTGTGAACGACAAAATGCTATCAATCTCACTTTACTTTTTGTTATTGTTTGTGTATGTTGTCACGCTAACTCTTACTTGAATCCTTAAATATACTCAAATAACATCAACATTTTTGTTGTTCTTTCACCTGTAGTCAGCTGGACACCTATGATTCCTACTCAGAATTGTGCTGCAACCCCAACTGGAGGATCAACAAAGAGGGAGACGCCATGAACTCTGCCCAGAAGTGTCACTACTCTTCTAGTCCGTTGCAGAAACCATTCATTGGAGAATACAGATACATCTCTGACACAAGTTCAGCGATGGTATTAACTCCTAATATTGCTGGCAATCAGTGTCAGCCATACCACCTACACCCCCAAGATGACTATGTTAGCTCAATAAAAACATTTCACATGCCTTTGGGTGATATATCACCAAAGCGTAGCTCATCTAGTATATCTACTAAAGCCAATAGTGACAACACTTCCCATAGGCAGTTCAAAGAGACCCTTCAGAATAGGTGCCATTTGGATGAAAATGTCAATAGATCTCTTGAGCTGACAGAGCATTCTATGCACTTGAAAGAATATAAGACTGACAACCAAAATGATCTAAAACACATACCAGGAGAATTAGTTCCAATATCACCCACAACAGAGAGTCCCAAGACTCTTAGAAAGAAAAAGAGGCAAATACAGAGAGAGGACCTTGTACGACGAAACAAAATAACGCTGGGTCGCATCGCACCTGGTAACGGATCTTATGTGAATATGCATGCACTCAAGCAGAAGAGGCCTCACGCTGTGAAAGAGGTACGTATATTCAACTGAAATGTGTTATTCAGCATGATAAGCTTTGCACATTTAACAATGACCTCACTAGAAAAAAGGAAACTGTTGTAATTACACCAATCACCACTAGGAGCTGCCCTAGCACCGTTGATTCACAGATCTTTGAATGCAGCTTTTCTCTTAAGTGACATGACTGAGAACAAAGACATGGCGAATAGATTATAGCATCTTTTTTGTGTCTTCTTCCTGAATCAGCCAACTATTTTCTCATTTATTTGCATCATTGGGATCTTAATAGCTTTCATGGCCATGCCAGTCAACAACCAAGAGAATGCCCTAATGATGTTTGCTCTAAAACTACTTGGAAAAATAATTTCCTGCTGGGCTGCTTGTTTTAATTTCTCTTCTCTGCCATCATTTGAAGGGGCCACATATTGGCCAATGCAGTCCTTATTATGACTTGATGTGTACAACCAGAACATCAGAGACATGCTTTCGAATAGGCTCTCAGACATCCGTGCACCTGGCACAGTGGCATAATTGGTCTGGATAGCACACATTCACCATTTGTTGGGCCACAGGGCTGTTTTGCTGGCTATAATACCCTCAGCCTTGTTCACCCATCTGAGCCCCAGTCCTCTACAATGTCTCATATCATCACCATTTACATAGTCAAGAGCCGTTAGCTTTGTGCTGTGGTAAACAGAGCCAGAGCCTTTCCCTCTCTTGAACCCTTGGGTTTTGTCAATTTCACTCTGGATTTGCTCATTAGTTTTCGATTTCCAGACTGTATCTATTAATAATTACCATTCAATTATGTCAACCACACCCACTCTATTATAAGCATTAGACTTAATAACAGCTGTAAGGTATGTATTGTAGGTGTGTATTTCTTGTTTTGTCAATGATGTTATTAAAACATACTATATTAGCTCAGCATATTAACAGGATTTTTAAAAATGTATTTCTTAGCTTTTTGGTGAACCAAAACCAAAACCAAATGTTTCTGCTTAGTGGAAAATGATGGCGAATTAAGGCAAAAACACTTTTCTGATGTACCCCCTGATAAGACTACTAATAAATGCGAAAGAGATGTGATGTTACTCACAGTTAGAGGTGTAGAGTAGCCAAAGATTGTACTTAAGTAAGAGGACTATTATTTTAGAACTTTTTTCACCAAGTTCTACCTCAGAAAAAACTTGGCTCTCCACGTACAACCATAATGCGAAACATTAAAATACAGGAGCATAGTAGGCTTAAGTATTCATTAAAAACAGGGCAAAGGTTTTATTTACCAAGTATATGTAATATTTTTGGCCACTGTAACATTACACGCAGTTTGAACAGTAACACTGTGTTTAATCAAGTCATTCTTTGGCGTACCACTAGATTGAGCCCACTGACCACTAGTGGCAGAGCCATGTATCGAGGGTATTAACAGCTCGGTTTCAAAATTGAGACCAAACATGGCACCCTGACGTTACGTGAGGGGCTTTTGGCCGATCATTTAGGAGATAGTTTGGCCATACTCTCTCTGATTGGTCAAAAGCCTGTCACGTGACTACAGGGCGCCATGTTTGGTCCCAAATTTGAAACCGAGTTGGCCATACCCTCTATATACACGGCTCTGACTAGTGGCCCACATTGCACAGTTTGGGAATCACTGCTTTAGAGTAATATGACTTAAGGAAAAGCAAAAAGTAGTCATCCAAATATTTACAAGAGTAAAAGTATTTAGGGGAAAAAACTACTGAAGTACTGACTACCTGGTGAGGGGCTTGTGGTTTATTTAGTAGCTATTTTTTACATCAATAGTTGGTGTGGGTGTCAAAGAGACACTACTACAACATGTACTACAAAATAAGCACATTTTACAGTCACTTAGTGAAGTGAATGATATTTATATAGCTCTTTTCTCTATAGACTCAAAGTACTTCACATAGTGTAACCCATTATCTACATCTTTAAGCCATCTTGATTTCCAACCTTGCACACTGAAAATTATTTGCCAATTGCCAAGATTTAAAATAGTTAATTCTAGAAATGCCCTTAGTTTTGAGAGCTATTTACTTATTTTTAGTCATTGACTTGACATCATATTCTTAACTTTAGCATGTATAGTTATCATACTTGCCAACCTTGAGACCTCCGAATTCGGGAGATGGGGATGGGGGGGTTGAGGTGGGGGGGGGGGTTGAGGGAGCGGGGTTTGGTGGTAGCGGGGTGTATATTGTAGCGTCCTGGAAGAGTTAGTGCTGCAAGGGATTCTGGGTATTTGTTCTGTTGTGTTTATGTTGTGTTACGGTGCGGATGTTCTCCCGAAATGTGTTTGTCATTCTTGTTTGGTGTGGGTTCACAGTGTGGCGCATATTTGTAACAGTGTTAAAGTTGTTTATACGGCCACCCTCAGTGTGACCTGTATGGCTGTTGATCAAGTATAAATGCATTCTCACTTGTGTGTGTAGAAGCCGCATGTATTAGGTGACTCGACCGGCGCGCTGTTTGTATGAAGGAAAAGCGGACGTGACGACAGGTTGTAGAGGACGCTAAAGGCAATGCCTTTAAGGCACCTCCCCAATATTGTTGTCCGGGTGGAAATCGGGAGAAATTCGGGAGAATGGTTGCCCTGGGAGAATTTCGGGAGGGGCACTGAAATTCGGGAGTCTCCCTGGAAAATCGGGAGAGTTGGCAAGTATGATAATTATATCTTGTCTATTCTAGTTAAAAAAAAAAAAATTTAGAAAATAATTGGTTTACCAAACATTTATCTTGTTTAAAGATTCTGCAACATCCAGAGGATGCTTAATTTAAGAATTGCATTGTATTTGCATTTAAGACTGCTTGTTTTCAGAATAGAATACTTATTTCTATCTTAAAAGCCCTACTCATTTTTAGATATACAAATCTAAATCTAAATCAGTGACTAGGATGGCAGAAGCTGGAATCAAACCTGGCACCCTTAAAGTTGGGTACGGCCACTCTACCAACCGAGCCACGCCACCGCCCCTTATGACATTATCACAGGGCTAATGTTAGCATATGCGCAGCTCAAACATTGTAAACATCTAGAAAATATCTACAACTTACTACAAAATGTTTTCTCCAGTTGGAAGTGGAATTCTTGTAGACTGAAATGTGAACATTTCTACAGACACAGATGACAGGGCATGATATAAATGTTATTTTTCCCAGTTTATGTAAGTAAACATTGAAGAGTTGTGCTGCCTCATCTGATGGTGTGTCACATTTTACAGTGTGTGGTTTGAGTGCTGTCATGTGTGCCAAGTTCCCTTTGATTGGTGAATTGGAGTCAAAGGTCACCAGTGCTTACGTTGGATTGGTGTAACAGAGTCACGTGACAGTGCCTGCCGGAAGAACTCTCTCTAATAAGCAAAATTAATACGTCTTTCCAAGCAGTAATCAATAGATTATGAATTATTAGGGGCTGTTAAATGTGTTTGTTTTTAAAATAACATTAATCACACTTTTGATTTTGGATTAATCATGATTGATTGGCAACACTAAATTGGCCCTAGTGTGTGAATGTGAGTGTGAATGTTGTCTGTCTATCTGTGTTGGCCCTGCGATGAGGTGGCGACTTGTCCAGGGTGTACCCCGCCTTCCGCCCGATTGTAGCTGAGATAGGCTCCAGCGCCCCCCGCGACCCCAAAAGGGAATAAGCGGTAGAAAATGGATGGATGGATGATTAATCATAGGTTATTATGCTTGCATAATTCAAAATAACTTGAAAAATGACCTCAGTATTTGGACACAGATTAGTTTATATTGTCATAATATCATACAGAAACATTTTTTTATGTGTAACAAAAATGCTCTACAAGCATTTGTTCAAAACTTGCAAACAGTTTTATTTAAACTCTGGATTTATTTTGAAATGAAATTGATCACAGAGCACAAAAGCTGGAGTCTCCTCAGTTACCGTTTCACTGTTATAAAAATTGACGTGGTCACTGACTGTGTAACAACCAGCTCCGTCTTTCACAATTATGGCAAAGGAGCATTTACATTTTACAGTCACAATAAATGGTGTGATTAATCTAAATTTATACACGATTAATGCAATAATTTTTGTGATTAATCATATGAGTTAACTTGTTATTTTTTACAGCCCTGAAATAAACTTGATGATGATACAAATAAGTGTACCGTTTGAAATAAAATCAATGTAATGAAGTGAAAGTGGCATTTCTTCTTAACAAAAATACTCAAATGAAAGTGAAACGTATGTTGCATTAAAACTACTCTGAGAAGTACAAGGTATCCAAAACTTTACTTAAAAGTAAATAACGGAGTAAAACATTACTACCCACCTCTGCTCACAGTATATGTTACATTGGGTGTGCTTAGTAAATTTATTCCTTAATTGCAAATAAAATGACAACTTTTTTGTGTTTGATACAGCAGATGTATTTTAAATTGAGTACCGTATTTTTCGGACTATAAGTCACAGTTTTTTTCATAGTTTGGCCGGGCTCCAGTGCGACTTATATATGGGCGTGGTTAAGAGGGGAGGAGTATATTTACAGCTAGAATTCACCAAGTCAAGTATTTCATATATATATATATATATATATATATATATATATAAGAAATACTTGACTTTCAGTGAATTCTACCTAAATATATATATATATATATATATATATATATATATATATATAAATAAGAGAAATATTTGAATTTCAGTGTTCATTTATTGACACATATACACACACATAACACTCATCTACTCATTGTTGAGTTAAGGGTTGAATTGTCCATCCTTGTTCTATTCTCTGTCACTATTTTTCTAACCATGCTGAACACCCTCTCTGATGATGCATTCTGCTTCGTCTCCTTGTTGTGTGCGCAGTTGTGCACTGCACGCTCTAAAAGCTGTACATGTTATTGTCACATATGCATGCACAGTAGATGGCAGTATTGTCCTGTTTAAGAGTGTCACAACATTGCTGTTTACGGCAGACAAACTGCTTTACGGTAGACGAAAACGTGACTGCTGTTGTAGTGTGTTGTTACCGCGCTGGGAGGACGTTAATGAAACTGCCTAACAATAAACCCACATAAGAAACCAAGAACTCGCCCTCGATCATTCTACAGTTATCACGTCATTGGGCAGGCACGCTGTTTATATTGTGGGAAAGCGGACGTGAAAACAGGCTGTCGACACATCACTCAGGTCCGCCTGAATTTCGGGAGATTTTCGGGAGAAAATTTGTCCCAGGGGGTTTTCGGGAGAGGCGCTGAATTTCGGGAGTCTCCCGGAAAATCCGGGAGGGTTGGCAAGTATGCTCACAGCCGTGTAGGTAACTGTGCCATTTTGCAAGTACTTTTCAGATGTATTAAATAGAGATGCAAAATTGCACCAGCAGAGCAGTTTCAGCCTTGATAGATCACACCGCGTGTGCTATATAACTAAATTTGAATTGCCTCTGATTCTGATTATCAGCATCTATTCTGCATATTCAATAAGACAGACACGCTAAATTGATTGCGCTCCTTATTCTTCTCACTTAAGAAACGCAATACTCTGCACACAAGTTTAGTAGTTCAGCTTTGCGTGTGCTATCAAGTTTGCTCGTGTTTTAGTACAAGCAAACCTTAAGTAGATCAGGCCCTTAGTATTGATTGATTGAAACTTGTATTAGTAGATTGCACAATACAGTACATATTCCGTTCAATTGACCACTAAATGGTAACACCCGAATAAGTTTTTCAACTTGTTTAAGTCGGGGTCCACGTTAATCAATTCATGGTAACAGTACAAGTTTTACTTTTGAGATAAATATGGCAACAAGTCTAGGGTGTACCCCACCTCTCACCTAAAGTCAGCTGGGACAGGCTCCAGTTTACCGTGACTCTAAAGGGGATAAGCTGTGAAGAAACTGAATGGATGAAGATTCATTTGTCATGTCAAGCTTTTCACAGCAATCTTAAGGTTAAAAACCAGATGCCATTTTTGTAGCTTGCTTTATAATAATAGATCGAAGAAATACATTAAGAACTGATTAATTGTTATATTTTACACCCAATTAGAATTGTTAAATGGGTTCAAAATAACCTTTAATGAAAAAAATAATAATTTGGAAACGAGTATCAGACACATCCTAGCACATGACCGTCATATACCAACCACTTCACAATGTTGTACCAATGTGAATTGAATTGAATTTAATTATTTATTTCAAACCTGCACAGTACAACAACACACATTTTTTTTTTACATTTTGGCAGAGACATTTATGGAAGGCTTGAAAAGGGGTTGGATGAAGCAAATGCTTATAATATCCCAACCCCTCTGACATGTGTGTCACTATTGGTTCTAATCGGTTACATTCTCTTGTGTCCTTTCCAAAAGACCACATTTGGTATTTTGTATAGAGCAGAAATCCCAATGAACCTAGTTGTGATTTCATAATATTGAATGTACACAATTTCCCGAAAATAAATGTAGAGTTTTTCTGCTCTATGGAAGTTGCAGATTGACAGCAGCGATTGCTCTCAGCTGTCACCGTCCCTTCTCCTCGTTGGCCCTCACTTCAAAGCCAGGGTAACATAATGTACAATCTTTTAATAGCTTTAGACCAAAAGCTCTTGGAAGTCCCCTACCATTGTATACCCTACCTCGTTCTAAACACCCAATCAAGATGATCTGGGCTGTCTTCAATAACAGCTAAATGCAATTCAAGACCCACAGCCTCTTTGAAGTCATTTTGCAACAAGATGATTTTTCTGAGGTACAGGAGGTAATACAGCCAGGTGCAATTGCCAGACTTTGTTGTGACGCCTCAGAAAAATTGCAAATACTGGTCCCCCAATTTTTTAGAAAAGATATTACACAAGTTACCATACTCCAAATACAATTCTGGCAAGATTATTTGATTGGGAGGTTTCGAATGCGGGGTCAAAATGCGATGTCTAAGGTAGCAAGGAACCAGAGGATGTTGTCAATTTTCAGACCCTCTAGAATTTTGCTGGCTTTTTTTGCGATGGTTGTGGCTTAAAATGCCTGATTTCGCGGGCGCATTTTTCAAAGACTTTGCGATGTTTTAAGGCTGTTTTTTCTTTCATTAACATTGCATATTCATGTGATTTTATGAATTTGCAATCTGTTTTTTGTAATTCGAACCCCAAAAAAGCACAGAAATTCGGCAAATCTATTGACATTTTCATGCACATTTGCGCTTGAAAGTCGATCATAAACTTTTGTGTATGTTCCAACACATTGCACATACTTTACCCGCATTCGACAAAGTTGCAGGGCCGCGCATACTTCATTGGAATTGGTTGAATTTGCAAAGATTGACGCCATCGCAACATTGAGAAATCTTAGAGGAACTGATTTTTTGATAAACCCTATAACTTTGAGCTTTTTACATTTATGTAAGTGTTGCTTCATTTAACCATTAAAAAGCATCAACATTTGCCTTGGTGTGGTTGTGAATGCTTCAGTAGAATAATTGGAATTAACTGTCCAGCAGCTGGAGTTGCTATGCATGCTGCACAGGGCTAGAGTTAGGAGTTACAAGTTAAGGGTTAGGCCTAGGTTCATGGGTACCTCTCTCCATAATTATTTATTTCTTACGTTTGTATTTCTTATTATGTATTTCTCATTACTCATTTCTGGTCTCTATGTTTTGTTTTTTTACAATGTTACCTTTTGTTCTGTTTGTATTGTGCGAATAAATACAAAAATAAAATTAATAATTGTATTCATAATGTAGAAACCTACGATAAAAGTGCATACACACCAGGCTTGTCCAAAATTCCGAATTTAGAGTTTAAATTAAATTTATCAGAAGAATTAAATAGGCTCCACCTAACAGGATGTTTAATGGGAATTACTAGAAGTCGAATTAGACTACTTGCAATTTAGAAAAAGTCCCTAAAGGGGATCTATTATGGAAAACCAACTTATCTTACCTGTAGATATCTGTTTTTGTGTTTTTGGGATCCCCATAAGTCACGAAAATGTTCATCTCAAACATGGAGGCATAGAGGAGATAGTCATTAAACAATCTAGCCTTCTTCCAAACGAGCTGTTTGAAATTTGAGACTTTAGTGACCTATTTTGCCTTAATTACTACGTCAGCGGATATCTCCATATGTGGTAGAGGTTTACCTGAAGAGCTTTGTGTGAGTCTTCCATTTTTATTAAGTTGTAGTCCAAAGTTGTAGTCAATAACTTCATTATTTTTCTCTATCCTCTTGTTGTGGGGCAGACTGGCTCGTACATGCACATGCATTCTTCATTTCTAATACAAAGTAACGTATAGTTCTAACTTTCTGGATATCTGTCAGTAGACTTGATATGGAAGTGCTAACTGACAGGAAGAAGACACAGTCGAAGTAGGTTTGACCGAGAGGAGGGCTTCTGACATGTAAATAAGACAACAGCACATTCGGAAGAGACGGTCAAAAAGCGACTTGAAGCTGGTTTGTAAAACATATTCTATGCACAATTAGGACCAAATAACCACCATTACACGGACCGGTACCGGTCCGTGGATCGATTTGTACCAGGCCGCACAAGAAATTATTATTATTTTTTTTTTTAAATACAATTATTTTTTATTTTTTATTTTTTATTAAATCAACATAAAAAACACAAGATACACTTACAATTAGTGCACCAACCCAAAAAACCTCCCTCCCCCATTTATACTCATTCACACTCATTCGCACAAAAGGGTTGTTTCTTTCTGTTATTAATATTTCTGGTTCCTACATTATATATCAATATAGATCAATACAGTCTGCAGGGATACAGTCCGTAAGCACACATGATTGTATTTTTTTATGACAAAAAAAAAAAAATAATACAACTGATACAACACTATGTTTAATTAATTATTTTTTTTTACCTTTGTGAAACTTCATAAGACTGCTGAGGAGGGACACATTGCTGAATGTCCAAAAGACAGTTTAGACCTAGAACTGGGACTGATCCAGAAAACACATCAATTGAAGGTATGTTTATTAAGTTTGAGGTCACAGACACTTTTTTGTACGAACCACATTTATTGAGCTAGCTGACGTTTTTGTTTGTGAGAAAAATATTGTGATTGAAGTGTTTTACCAACATAACCCCAGGTCACCAATTTCACGGAAGAAAGTGAGGCACAGGGGAATATGGAACCTTACTACAGAAGCACGGAGAAAAGTCCAGAATGGTAAAGATGATTTTATTCATTTTTTTACAACATTTTTTAATACGTAATATCTGTTAGTTTTTTTCATTACTCTATAGTTATTGTACAAAAGACTTTTAGGGGCACAATAAATAAAATAAAAGAATAAAGATATATAGGTGAAACTCAAAAAATCTGAATATGTGCAAAAGTCCATTCCTGTCAGCAAGTCAACTTCAAATGTAAAACTAATATGTGATATAAAGTCATTACATGCAAAGTGAGCTACATCAAGTCTTTATTTGTTATATAATTTTGTTGATCATTGTTTTTGAAAACCAAAATGTTGTGAGATTTTCCAAAAATATAAGCCATAATCATCAAAATTATATTAAAAGAACACTTGAAATACCTCTAGTTGCATGTTATGAGCCTATGTCATATATTAGTTTCACCTTGTATATCTATTGCTGGAATAAACAAACCTTTGTGCGATGTTCACTTTTTTGGAGTTTCACCTGTAATATTCTGAGAAAAAAAAGTGGATAAAGTAATTTTACCCCCTGCTGATTTTGTAAGTTTATCTTCTTATAAAGACATATACAGAGCAGATATCTGGTGTGTGGGTGTATTCTAATAAAGAAAGAACATATTAACAATCAAAATGTGGTGTAGTGCTGGGGAAAAAAAACCTTGTTGGCAAGCACAGAGCTCAAACATTTTTGTTTCACTCGTCTTTCAAGATACTCAAAATCCTGAAAGTTTTGGGGGCTGTCGCTCGGTAACAATTACCGGTAGATTTCAGCTGTCTCTACAAATTTTGTCTTGGATTAAGTTCTAGGGATTGACTCAAACTCTCCAGGATCCTAATGTGCTTCTTGGTGCCTTAGCCCAGGGGTCGGGAAACTTTTTGGCTGAGAGAGCCATGAAAGCCAAATATTTTAAAATGTATTTCCGTGAGAGCCATATAATATTTTTTAACACTGAATACAACTAGATGCGTGCATTTTTAAGTAAGACCAACATTTTTAGAGTATAATAAGTCTCTTATTCTTTTTAATAACATTGTTATTCTGAGGCTAACCAATAATAAATAAAATACTTCTTACCATTAATGCGACTTCTTGAACAGGTGCGGTAGAAAACGGATGGATGGATTAAAAGGCATGAGAATGTTTTATATTTTGAACGTTATTTTTAACACTGTGATTACCAGCTGAATTATTCATTACTTATCCTGTTAAGCAATGTGAGCTAAGATTTATCTGAGAGCCAGATGCAGTCATCAAAAGAGCCACATCTGGCTCTAGAACCATAGGTTCCCTACCCCTGCCTTAGCCATATGTTTTTTGTAGTGCTTTCAAACGATAAATTATTGAATTGTGATTAATTGCCTTTTGTCCATTGTTGACTCATATTTAATCGTGGATAGATACAATTGTTTTATCCATAATAAGCGTACCTTAGACAGATTGTTTTTAGGTTTTTAATACTATCAACACGCACGCACGCACGCACGCACACACACACACACACACACACACACACACACACACACACACACACGCATTCACACACAAACACAAACGAATGTCATACTTACACACACATTCTTACCACTTCTGACTTCTTAAAACAAACCCACTATAAATGACAATTAAATATAAACTGGTCTGCACATGTACCTTCTTGAGTAGGAGTACCTCAGATGCTTTAAACATTTCAGTCTGACAACGTGTCTTACCAATGTTTTCTTTCATCAATGTTTTTTTTTTTATCACTGTGGTCTCAGCTTCCTTGAGATTATGACCAAGGTACTCCTTAGTAATTTTGGGTTGATCCCTCACATTTTTCAAAATCACTCTTACCCCGCACGGCGAGGTCTTGCATGGAGCTGCAGAGTGCGGGCAATTGCCTTTAATCTCTGTTCCATTTTCCAGTTATCGAGCCGCAGAGTGATCTCTTTATCATCAACCTTCTTACTGAAAGGACAAGACTAATTGTGTCTTTCATGTGCACATAGCCAGTCTCAGTCTGTTAGTTTCAGAATTATTTCTGGTTGGTAGGGAATCATATATGCTTATTTAACTGTATCAAATACACTTTAGTTTATAATCTTAATGTAATGTGTTTTGTTGAATTTTTATTTTTCTCGGCTGAAATGTACTAGGGAGATGGGGGGGGGCGTGTCTGATCATGGCGGAGCCAGAAATCAAGTTTGCTAACATGGAGATATTTTCACTACTTTTCTTTTGTCGAGCACAAAGAAAATAACATTTTAGTTAAATGTAAATTGTGCTTTGGATCAAAGATGCCATCTACTGCCCAAAACAGCAATTCAAATCTGCTGAAACAAGCTACATAGCAACATGCTTCGACGAAGCTAGTAAAGAGAGACAGAGACTCTGATGCCACTTCACCTCCACCACCACCACCATTCACCGCTGAAGGTACACACTCTGTCAATCAATGTTCCCTCTAATTGTTCATGTGTGAGCAAATGCAAAAAGTCCCTGAGCATTGAGTGGAGTCCATGTGAGCAACTTTAGACGTGCACACTGTGGCTACACCAGCAGCACACCTGTCCCAAACCTCACTAAATAACAACTTACATTTCCATCCATCCATCCATTTTCTACCGCTTGTCCCTTTCGGGGTCACTGGAGCCTATCTCAGCTGCATTCGGGCGGAAGGCAGGGTACACCCTGGACAAGTCCCCACCTCATCATAGGGCCAACACAGATAGACAGACAACATTCTCTTATTATTAGAATCAAATGACAGCAGTCATTTCCATTTCTAATATAAGTGTTTAGGCCCACTTATAATGACAATAACAAAAAATATTGTTTTTCATGAACTGTGTACTTGTATTGTTTGTCTGGGTGGAGGTCCTGCTTTGGAAATAATTTGTACCCCTTTCAGACATTGCATTTAGTTCCCATTAAAACATTCACATGTTGCACAATGAGATGTAAGCAGGGGATCATGTGTACATTCCTGCAACTTCCTGTTTGTAAAAAATATATTTTTATTAGTATTTATTTAATATACTAACAGCATTTAATGATTAATATTTATAAATTAAGATTCCTAATAAATGACACTAGAATAAGCACACATTTGATTGGTAAATCATAGTGTAACGACCTGGAATGACACTTTATGTGTGGTGTTGGAGTTGTCCGACTTTTTGTGTGGCTGTAAACGCATCACTGGCTAAGTGCCATATGTGCAAGTGTTGGCGCACGTGAGAGAGCGAGCGGCTGCTGTTGATATAACAAAGTTGCTTTTGGTCTGGTTTGTACTGCAGAAAATGACCAGTTTTGCTAGATATCATTTTTTTTACTAATGTTTTGGTGATGTGTTTATGGCCGACAGTAAAGAGGTTTGCTCAGTAAAGTGATGGATGGAATTCATGTCCTCAAAGCGTCTCGACAGACGTTACAATATTTGAACAATGATGACGAAAACGGTTTTCTCTGTCGTGTCCGTGTCGTGTCGAAAATTGTTATGCGCTTATTTTTTTATTTGATTTTGTGCATGGCATAGATTTGCCGTGCGCAGAGGACGCTTGAGCAGTGCGCAATTGCACATGCGCGCTCCTGAGAGGGAACGTTGCTGTCAATTCTCTTATATACTCTTTCATTCTAGACTTCTAGAGTGTTTGATTATCACATCACTCTAAATGTATAGACTATAAAGTTCACAAACATAAAGAGGGATCCTAGTAGGCCAGGCCAATCTTTCCTTATCTCTAAACTAAAACTGGGGAAATGTGTAGTGTTCTGGGTTTCAGACATGATTTTGTATAAGAATTACTTGAGGAAGAAAATGCCTGGTTAGACTTTGTGTACGTAGTGTGTGCCTTTCTTGGTTTACATCTATGCTGTTATTATGCTGTTTGTTACTTATGTATGTTATGTTGCAGCTATTTAAAATAGTTTTGTCAATTTGTTCTGGCCAGAAACAAATTGGCCTTTGTAACATATCTTTGTCTTTGTGTGTTGTATGTAGACCACATGGCTTAGCAGAGTTGAGTGATGCAAATGCATGTCAAGTTGATCAACAGATTGTATTATTCTCCAGTGCAATAACAGTACTGAAATGAAGGCTAAAAGGGCATTAATTGGAGCTTTAAAAAAAAAAGAAAAAAGAAGTAGCTAAATAGTTACTTTTCACAGTAACGCATTACTTTTTGGTGTAAGTAACTGAGTTAGTAACTGAGTTACTTTTGAAATGAAGTAACTAGTAACTATAACTAGTTACTGCTTTTCAGTAACTAACCCAACACTGTTTGCTAGCAAGGTTAAAATGTCAATGCAAGGATCTGCCAATTTGTTTACAGTGGTCCAAGTTCCTCGATTCAACAGGAGCACTCAAGTGCTTTTCGGAATTTGCTACAACAATGTTTGTGTCCCAAGTTTTGTACTGAACTCGGGGGACAGAATGGTGTCATTCCTGGGGGCTGCCATTTGAAGAGCCGTGAAATACATCTACCCTAAAAATCTGGACTGCTCATGTCTTTGTAAGGGGGACAATGTTGAAAATCAGCAAGGGAACCAATTGTTATTTCCCCACTGATCAAACAGGAATATATTTACCCATATATTAATTAGGATTGCAACTAGAGATGTCCGATAATATCGGCCTGCCGATAATATCGGCCTGCCGATATAATCGGCCGATTAATGCGTTAAAATGTAATATCGGAAATTATCGGTATCGGTTTTTTAAATTTTATTTTAAATTTTTGTACTTATTTTTTTTTAAATCAACATAAAAAACACAAGATACACTTACAATTAGTGCACCAACCCAAAAAACCTCCCTCCCCCATTTACAGTCATTCACACTCATTCACACAAAAGGGTTGTTTCCTTCTGTTATTAATATTCTGGTTCCTACATTATATATCAATATATATCAATACAGTCTGCAAGAGATACAGTCCGTAAGCACACATGGTTGTGCGTGCTGCTGGTCCACTAATAGTACTAAACTTTAACAGTTAATTTTACTCATTTTCATTAATTACTAGTTTCTATGTAACTGTTTTTGTATTGTTTTACTTTCTTTTTTATTCAAGAAAATGTTTTTAATTTATTTATCTTTTTTTTTTTTTTTTTTTTAAGTACCTTATCTTCACCATACCTGGTTGTCCAAATTAGGCATAATAATGTGTTAATAATTCCACGACTGTATATATCGGTTGATATCGGTATCAGTGATTAAAAAGTTGGACAATATCGGAATATCGGATATCGGCAAAAAGCCATTATTCGGACATCCCTAATTGCAATTTACCATGCGTGTGTTTGAACTGTTGGAGCAAACCTGAGTACAACGATTCATGTAAACACCAATCTCTATTGAAAGAGCACATAACACACATCAAACTTTTTTCTCATAAAATGATGACTTAAGTCTCATTATATTTTAAATGTATTCTAACTTTTACCTTTTCATTTGTTTTCAGTGTGGCCCTAGCAGTACTTCATGTTTTTGGACCTGTTATCATTGATCAAATATGATTTCTGTGTTTCAGTACAACCGCATCAAAATGCCAATTCTCTGGTATGGACAGCGAACAGAAGTGTTGTCTGGAGGAGGTTTGTCTGAAGCATAGTTTAAAAAATGTCCTCACTACGTCTTCAAGTACATCACTTGGCGCAGGAGCCTATACAAAACTGCCACCCATTAAATCAAAGTTGTGCCCTAGTCAGAGTGCAAAGACAACTGACAGCCTCCATGGTCACAGCTTTGATGGTTGCCTGGCGCTGATGGATCATCAGACAAGGGCAAAGCCTAATTACAAGGTTTGTTTATAGCTAAGTACAATGTATTGTCTGTTTTGTAATGTTGACTGTCTTGACAAGAATGACACAGTATGTACGCAATTTCTGTCCAGAATAGCACAATGCTCTTTTTACCAGTGCTGGGCAAATAACCTTAAAGGCCTACTGAAATGCGATTTTCTTAATTAAACGGGGATAGCAGGTCCATTCTATGTGTCATACTTGCTCATTTCGCACTATTGCCATATTTTTGCTGAAAGGATTTAGTAGAGAACATCGACGATAAAGTTCGCAACTTTTGGTCGCTTATAAAAAAGCCTTGCCTGTACCGGAAGTAGCAGACGAGTAGCGTGACGTCACAGGTTGTGGAGCTCCTCACATCTGCACATTTTTTACAATCATGGCCACCAGCAGCGAGAGCGATTCAGACCGAGAAAGCGACAATTTCCCCATTAATTTGAGCGAGGATGAAAGATTCGTGGATGAGGAAAGTGAGAGTGAAGGACTAGAGGGCAGTTGGAGCGATTCAGATAGGGAAGATGCTGTGAGAGGCGGGTGGGACCTGATATTCAGCTGGGAATGACTAAAACAGTAAATAAACACAAGACATATATATATACTCTATTAGCCACAACACAACCAGGCTTATATTTAATATGCCACAAATTAATCCTGCATAACAAACACCTCCCCCCTCCCGTCCTTATAACCCGCCAATACAACTCAAAACACCTGCACAACACACTCAATCCCACAGCCCAAAGCATCGTTCACCTCCCCAAAGTTCATACAGCACATATATTTCCCCAAAGTCCCCAAAGTTACGTACGTGACATGCACGTATGGGCAAGCGATCAAATGTTTGGAAGCGTACTCACGGTACCGAGTCTGCGTATCCAACTCAAAGTCCTCCTGGTAAGAGTCTCTGTTGTCCCAGTTCTCCACAGGCCAATGGTAAAGCTTGACTGTCATCTTTCGGGAATGTAAACAATGAAACACGGGCCGTGTTTGTGTTGCTGAAGTCGGCCGCAATACACCGCTTCCCTCCTACAGCTTTCTTCTTTGCTGTCTCCATTGTTCATTGAACAAATTGCAAAAGATTCACCAACACAGATGTCCAGAATACTGTGGATTTTTGCGATGAAAACAGACGACTTAATAGCTGGCCACCATGCTGTCTCAAAATGTCCTCTACAATCCGCGACGTCACGCACTGACATCATCATACCGAGACGTTTTCAGCAGGATATGTCGCGCGAAATTTAAAATCGCATTTTAGTAAACTAACCCGGCCGTATTGGCATGTGTTGCAATGTTAAGATTTCATCATTGATATATAAACTATCAGACTGCGTGGTTGGTAGTAGTGGGTTTCAGTAGGCCTTTAAAAAGTAGTTGGTTATAGCTACAAATTACTTTCTCAAAAAGTAATTGAAATAGGGATGCAATTACTTCTTCATAAATGGAATTTGTTACCAAGAAAAGTAATTACTGCGGAAAAAAAACAACCCTTCAAGTATCAGGTGTGTGTCCTTGAAAGATGACAGACTGACGTATGATAAGTTTAAAGTTAGGAATGGGTACCGAATTCGGTACTTTTATAGGTACTGACCGAAGTCCGTCGTTAAAACCAGGTACTGATTCACATAAAATCAAACAATGCAATATTTTACTACCTTTGTTGTACGTGACGTCCCGTCCCATTACACCCTCGTCACCAGCTCAAGCACTTGGCCAGGAAACGAGCACTCAAGCCCTCAGAGTGTCATGATCTGTGGTTTGGATCTTGTTTTATGTTATTTTCTGTTTAAGACTCCATAGTTTCTGGTTGCACTTCCTTGTTTGTTTTGTCACCATGGTTACTCATTGTGTTCACCTGTCTCTGATTAGTGCTCGCCCGCTCACCTGCTTCCCGAGCACTAATCAGAGGCATTATTTAAGCTTGTCTTTGCCAGGCAGTCGGCCTGCTTCATTGTTTGCGTCACACCGTTTTGCCAAGTAAGTTTTGTTCGGTTCATGTCTGATTCAAAGTTTATGCCAAGTGTTCGTTTCATGCCTTAGCCTATGCTAAGTCCTAGCTTCATGTGTTTTAGGCACGCTTGTCTTTTTTTTTGTTATTCGCCTGTATTTTGGTAGTTGGGTGATTTATGTTTAATAAATCTAATCCTACCTTCACGCCTTCGTCCGGAGCGGTCAGTCTTGTATTCCGGGAGAACGAACCTCTTTAAGTCAACCCCCGCCGTGACACAGAGCAGATGCAATCGGGACTGGTTCTAGGTAATGTTACCATTTTCCATGTCAAGAAAATAAGAAGAAAGCACTAAAAAGTACAGTAAGTCTCCACTTTTGAAAATATGTTAGCTCAATGCTAATTTAAATTAGATTTGACATGCTACAAATTAGCATTAGCGATTTTACATGGCGATTTCAACACCTCCAAATTTAGTAATCAAAACTACCTTACAATCAACACAATATTCAGGACCTGATTTACTAAAAGTTTGCATGTATTAAAACACATTCAAACTTGATAGCACACACAAAGCTTATCTGCTAAACATGTGTGCAAAGGATTGCCTCGCTTAAGTGAGCATAAAAAGGGGGTGCAATCCATTTTGTGTCTCTGTCTACATTAATATGCAAAATAAATGCTGATCATCTAAAACGCCCACAATACTGGGAGGAGAAGTTGCAAACATAATTATTGAGCGAGCGCAATGTGATTTATCAACACTCATCACCATTTTGGGAGAACTCCATCCATCCATGTTCTACTGCTTGTCCCTTTCGGGGTTCGCAGGGGGTGCTGGAGCCTATCTCAGCTATTTTGCGTTTTATTTAGCATGTGTCAAAAGGATGTGCAAACTGACAGTTCCACACACGGCTGGAGGATCAGTGCTTGAGGTGCAAAAAAGACAAGACGGTGGACATACGAGAATCCTTTGTCCACTGTGTGTGTGACTCAACATATTTGGATCGTTAGAAATAAATACAAATATTAGACGTATTGTCTATTCAGCAATTTCCTTTTATAATTTTATAGCTGCTGACTTAAGGGGCTGATTCAAATTAATTAAATGGATGTGTGAATGTTGTCTATCTGTGTTGGCCCTGTGATGAGGTGGCGATTTGTCCAGGGTGAACCCTGCCTAAAGACAATTGTCAAACAAAAGTGTTCTGTTAAACCACTAATGGTAACACAAGTTAGCCGGTGGTGTTTGTTACATTTTTTGCTTTGAAAAATTTAACTGTGTAGAAGTTGCAAACAGCTCCTTTAAGACACAAACAGAGCCGTCTTACTCGGTCAGTTCTATCACTCAACACGTTTGGGAACTGAATGTTCTCCACATTCTACGCTTACATCCGCCCTTTCCCAACCTCTGAAGCCATCACTACTGCCATCTAACATCTCGAAATTGAGCCTGCATGCAATGTCTTCTATATAATAAAGTACAGTACAGTACTTGCACATGAGACACATAAATGTAGAAAAACAAGATAACTACTGGACAACACAGCTCAGTGTCAAATTAATTTTTTTGTGTATTTTTATATTTTTTTAAACAATGTACATTCATTAACACATTTGAACACACACAAGTACCAAACATTAATTCTATGAAATATCGGTATAAATTCCCAGCTATTTTACATCGATCTGCAGTTTGTACGGGTTGGTTGGTTGGTGTCCGTTTATTTTGAACTTGCATACAATTACAATGTAATACATCACATAATTCCATTTGTTTGATTACAGCATGTCCGAAAAGGTGTAAGAAGAGGCCGAGCTTATTTAATCCTACCCCTTTTCATACCATAGCAGTTTTAACCCATTAGTTTGTCCTCTATTTGTAACACAACAGTGAATAAATGAATGAGTAAATAAATAAGTGAACAAACAATGAGTAAGTAAATAATTATTAAATACATAAGTAAACAATAATTAAAGTTTTCATAAATAAATAGTAATGTTATTTATGGTTTACCTATGAGATGAATTAGAATATCTCATTTTGTTTAAATAAGGTTCAAGATGTTTATCAAGATTCTTCTTCTTTGTACTTTGTCGCAATATTGATCGGCTTCACACGTTTGTACCATAACGGAATTAAAAGAAGGGGGTGAATTATCTTCTCCTCATTAAGTGTCTTTGACTCTGTGTGCAGCTGGCGCACTTGCATCACACAGTGCAACTAGTTAGCATGTAGCAGCTAACATGGATAAAATGGTCACATGACCAAATTCCACCGCACCATATGGGAATATTTCAGTTTAAACCTTTGGAAAAAGATGAGCCCATCAACGATGAGAAGCCAGTTTGTGGGCGAATACAACGCTCACTTCGTGTTTGGTGAACAAGCCAGGTCAGTGTAAACAAAACAGTGCAAAATAGTGTGTGCTCACAGAAAGTGTGGTTACGTACATTGCCAAAGACATGCTGACATTTAATACTGTTATAAAAGTAGTATTTTTAAAAGTGCTGTCATGTTGCCAAGTATTTGGACGTTCCTTACTCGGAATCTGCCAAACTTAATTTTGTTTTGCATATGCCCTGTTAATAACATTTTTTAAGCTGTTGTGTTTATATTGTTACTTTGCACTTTTGTTGAAGAAGGTCCTAACTTGATTATCAGTTAAGTAATGTACAACTCTACCTCTGCCTACATGTTCAATATTGAAGTGCAACTTTGTTTGTTAATACTTTATTTAGCTAATTTATTTATTGTTATGGTTATGTTTATATGCGTTGGCCCTGCGTTGAGGTGGCGACTTGTCCAGGGTGTACCCCATCTTTTGCCTGAATGCAGCTGGGATAGGCTCCAGCACCCCCGCGACCCTGAGAGGGATAAGCGGTAGAAAATGGATTGATGGATGGCTGTATATTTGAGCCCCCCCAATCTTTTCCTTAAGATATTTTAATTGCTTTTCGTTGTAATTTTTGTTCAAGTGCAAACTTTTGCTAGCAGACAAAGTATATTTTATTGTTATATATGGTTGTTTTATTTAACTTGGAGATTTAAACTGTTTTCATTCCAATTACAATGTTAAAATACACGAGAAATACAATTTAATTGCATTTGAAAGAATATATATGCATTCATATTATGCATTATCATTACATCAGGGCAGAACAGGGGTTAGTGCATGTGCCTCACAATACGAAGGTCCTGGGTTCAATCCCCGGGCTCGGGGTCTTTCTGTGTGGAGTTTGCATGTTCTCCCCGTGACCGCGTGGGTTCCCTCTGGGTACTCCGGCTTCCTCCCACCTCCAAAGACATGCACCTGGGGATAGGTTGATTGGCAACACTAATTTGGCCCTAGTGTGTGAATGTCAATCAATCAATCAATGTTTATTTATATAGCCCTAAATCACAAGTGTCTCAAAGGGCTGCACAAGCCACAACGACATCCTCGGTACAGAGCCCACATAAGGGCAAGGAAAAACTCACCCCAGTGGGACGTCGATGTGAATGACTTTGAGAAACCTTGGAGAGGACCGCATATGTGGGTAACCCCCGCCCCTCTAGGGGAGACCGAAAGCAATGGATGTCGAGTGGGTCTGACATAATATTGTGAGAGTCCAGTCCATAGTGGATCCAACATAATAGTGAGAGTCCAGTCCATAGTGGGGCCAGCAGGAAACCATCCCGAGCGGAGACGGGTTTAGCAGCGCAGAGATGTCCCCAACCGATGCACAGGCTAGCGGTCCACCCCGAGTCCCGACTCTGGACAGCCAGCACTTCATCCATGGCCACCGGACCTGTGTAACTCCCCCTCCACAAGGGAGAGGGGGGCAGAGGAGAAAGGAAAAGAAACGGCAGATCAACTGGTCTAAAAATATGAGTATGATGAATATGTGAGTGTGAATGTTGTCTATCTGTGTTGGCCCTGTGATGAAGTGGCGATCCTTCAGCTTCTTTCCTTGTTTCAGCAATACCATTTTGGATTTTCTGTTGGCAAGCTTCATGATGATGACTGGATTGGTGTCGTTGTTTCTTCTATTCGGTGAAATGCACACATCAATGGTGTTAATATCGACATCAATTCTCTTTGATGGCAGAAAGTTGACCCCTTGTTGCTCCGTTGAGGTAGCATCCATGTCGTCTGGTTCTCCTCTGTTAATTGCTTTAGCGTAGGATCGAGTATCCATACGCCGCCCTGCAATGATGATGTCATTCTGTCGTGATCCATCTGATGCATCTCCTCTTTGATGTTTTCCAAAGCACTGATATTCCCTCAATCTGTGATATCTTGTCTGGCATTCAACTGTTGGCGCAATGCTGCTATATCCATCCATCCATCCATCCATCTTCTTCCGCTTATCCGAGGTCGGGTCGCGGGGGCAGCAGCCTAAGCAGGGAAGCCCAGACTTCCCTCTCCCCAGCCACTTCGTCCATCTCCTCCCGGGGGATCCCGAGGCGTTCCCAGGCCAGCCGGGAGACATAGTCTTCCCAACGTGTCCTGGGTCTTCCCCGTGGCCTCCTACCGGTCGGACGTGCCCTAAACACCTCCCGAGGGAGGCGTTCGGGTGGCATCCTGACCAGATGCCCGAACCACCTCATCTGGCTCCTCTCGATGTGGAGGAGCAGCGGCTTTACTTTGAGCTCCCCCTGGATGACAGAGCTTCTCACCCTATCTCTAAGGGAGAGCCCTGCCGCCTGGCAGAGGAAACTCATTTCGGCCGCTTGTACCCGTGATCTTGTCCTTTCGGTCATAACCCAAAGCTCATGATACATAGGGGAGGATGGGAACGTAGATCGACCGGTAAATTGAGAGCTTTGCCTTCCGGCTCAGCTCCTTCTTCACCACATCGGATCGATACAGTGTCCGCATTACTGAAGATGCCGCACCGATCCGCCTGTCGATCTCACGATCCACTCTTCCCTCACTCGTGAACAAGACTCCGAGGTACTTGAACTCCTCCACTTGGGGCAGGGTCTCCTCCCCAACCCGGAGATGGCACTCCACCCTTTTCCGGGCGAGAACCATGGACTCAGACTTGGAGGTGCTGAATCTCATCCCAGTCGCTTCACACTACTATATCCTTTTAATCTATTTGTACAACATTGACATCGCATTGTAGAGTTCCTATTAACGCTTTTAAATCCGGCTCCTCTTCTGCCAATCATGTATTGCTCCATTGACTTTGTTTTATCATGCTCATTGTTGCTTGGCAGCCAAGTGAAGCTCTTGGTGTTGTTAGCATTGGCGGCAAGCGGCGCCTCTTGCATGTTTTTCCACGTACCTTGCGCCGGCGAGAGCGGTGTCAGCGTTTCTTGTAGATCACTTGTGTGGTCAGAAACGCTTGCAAGCTAAGCCATCTAAAGAACGTCAGTCCAATTACATCCTAATGCAGGGATGGACAAACCTTTTGGCTCAGGGGCCACATTGACTTTTGAAACTTGGCGAGCACATGTTGTGCTGAATGCACTGTAATCGTCGCGTAGTTCAAACCTCCTGGACTCTGTGTTGTGTTTGTTGTAATGATGGACAGAGGACTTGAGTGATGTTATGGACACCGTTTACTTTCTGATGTGGAATGGAATGTTCAATACAGTGAGGCTCCTTACCACACACTATGAAAAATAGTACATCATGTAAGCAACAAAGCTAATTGTCTATTCATTTGTATTTGAGCAACGCTCCCCAATTCACCTTGATCATGGCCGTATTAAACTGGCGGATGCGATGCCAGTCCATCGTATTTATAGCCCATGTCTGAGAGGGGGCGCTATTGAGCACTCATAAACCCTTGTTAGAACACGTGGAATCAAATACAAACAGTAACCTGTTACAGATGCATACTATATATGTTGGAACTAAGGGTAGGCTTTTCAAACATGGGTTATTTTATTTACAATACATCTATTTTCAACAATATATCTATCATCAAAGAAACATACAAAAGGTATTAAAGGGTTGACACTTACATTCTCTTTTAGTGGGAGCAGTGCCAGTGCATCGAAGTTTAGTATTCGTTTTGTTATGGCAATTCTCAAAACAGATCTTTGCTCAATTCTGTTTTAATATTTGTCGGGCCGGAGTAAAGGGACCAACGGGCCAGATGTGGCCCGCAGGCCGTAGTTTAAGCATAGGCAGACGTCAGTGAGCATCAAACTACGAGAGACGGCTAAGCCAGCTTTGAAGCTGCTTGGTCAGTTTTCATTTACTTAATTGACAAAACAATCATTTCCGAGAGGACCCAAGGGTTGTTGAACAACATAAGAATGCTTGTGTTGTGCATGACATGTTCATTGGACAATTATCTCTATGGCCCAGCTCTGCATATGTAATGATAAGTGTTAGCAGTAAATCCTCTGGCAAAGATGAAGGAATCACCAATCTTAGAAGATGTTTCATTTTGTCCGACAAAGCAGAAAACAGAAATAGCACGAAACCACAGTCATTTTAAATGTCAACTTAATAAACACTAAAACGAAATCAAGAAAAACTAAATTAATTCAAGAAAGTTAATTGTTGTAGTCAGCAGCAGCAGCTTGCTTTTTAGATCAAGCAGAGTGAAACAATTATGTAATCGCTCGATTTTGAGGAGAACAAATGATGGAATCACCCTGTAAATTTAAATTTCCAAAGCTAAACAAATGAATGACAAATGGGCGCAATCTGGAGACACCGTCTGTGACAGAACTTTAAGAAAGTGCCTAAAGCAGTGATTCTCAAGCCGTGGTACGTGTACCACTAGTGGTATGCGGGCTTCATCTTGTGGTATGCCAGAAAAATCCCTTTCCTAAATTCAAACATTGTGTAACTCTGCAAACCGTGTGTAGTGGCCAAAAATGTTAAATATACTTGTTAAATAGAAATTCTGCCTTGTTTTTGATGATTACTTGGGCCTACTATGCTACTTTATTTTAATGTTGGTCATTACGGTGGTAATTGGAGAGTCAAGTTTTTTCTGCGGTGGTACTCAGTGAAAAAGGTTTAAGAACCAAATGCTTAAAGGAAATGGAATTTAAAAACAGAAAAGCTAAATGAAAGTCATCATTAAAACAGAAAAATAAACTAAAAATAGCGATTTTTTAATTTTTTTGCTTTGCATTTTCTGTTTTGAAAATATATTGCTGTAACTATTCAGTCTTGACGTTTTGATGTTTTCCTTGGTCTACTAGTATGCTTGCCTTTTACAACCTTCCAATGTTAGTACTAGGTCCAGATTTTAGACACAGCTGATTGTGAACAATCAACATCTTTTGCAACATCTTCGTGAAGAAGTTTTTTCATCCTCTGCTTCAATTAACATCTCATATGTTGGAGCCATAATTCGTGTCAATCTTCATTTGATGCAACAGCTCTCGAAGGTGTGAACGTGCCTTATCACTGCAGTCTAACGAACAGACTGAATCTGATGCAGGTGTTAACTTTGGATATAAAAATTTACAGCCTGATTCAATTTTTTTTTTTAGAATCGAGTGACTCTTTTTTTTTTCTTTTTCTACTTGATCTAAAAATGAAACTTACTGACTACCACAATTTATGGTTTTGATTTATTTTAGTTTTTCTTAAAGCCAGAAAGTTACAATTTGAAATGACTAAAGTTTTGTGTCATGTCTGTTTTCTGCTCTTTTTTTTTAAACAAAACAATACAACTGAATAAACATCCTCCCAAGTCTGGTGATTCCATTATTTACCAAGGGTTTTATTAGCGGTAGAAAATGAATGGATGGATTAGATGACTTATCAGAGCTATGTATAGACTGAAGGTTGATATCGGAAGCAGAAGAAGTGTGCTGAAGTTGAATAAACGTTGCTAGCTTGGACTAGCAAGAACAGACAAAACTCTTGTTTGGATGAATAGAACATTATATACAGTAAGTCAGTTGCTTAAAATAAAATAAATTGCTCAATACAATTGTCAAAGAATCTGTCCGAATTGAACAATAAATAGATGAAACCTAAAATTGCCACTGTGCAGAGAAATGACATAATATCTGCTAAGCCTTGCAAAACCATAGACGATTGGTCGGTGAAACGCTATCCAGAAAGGCTTGTGTCATGATGTAACCCAGCAGGCACAAGACAATAAAACAACATTGAGAACTTCTTAAATTAGGTTCTGACGTTGAGCAACTCAAACAAAACATTGAAACAACATGCTTTTTGACTACGTTTAATCAATGTTGGGTTCTGACTAGAGGTGTGGGAAAAAATAGATTCGAATTCGAATCGCGATTCTCATGTTGTGCGATTCAGAATCGATTCTCATTTTTAAAAAATCTATTTTTTTTATTTATTAATTTTTTTTAAATTCTTTTTTGTTGTTGTTTTTTTTGTTTTTTAAATTAATCAATCCAACAAAACAATACACAGCAATATCATAACAATGCAATCCAATTCCAAAACCAAATCCGACCCAGCAACACTCAGAACTGCAATAAACAGAACAATTGAGAGGAGACACAAACACGACACAGAACAAACCAAAAGTAGTGAAACAAAAATGAATATTATCAACAACAGTATCAATATTAGTTACAATTTCAACATAGCAGTGATTAAAAATCCCTCATTGACATTATCATTAGACATTTATAAAAAAATAAATAAAAGAAGAACAATAGTGTCACAGTGGCTTACACTTGCATCGCATCTCATAAGCTTGACAACACACTGTGTCCAATATTTTCACAAAGATAAAATAAGTCTTATTTTTGGTTCATTTAATAGTTAAAACAAATGTACATTATTGCAATCAGTTGATAAAACATTGTCCTTTACAATTAAAAAATCTACTACTCTGCTTGCATGTCAACAGACTGGGGTAGATCCTGCTGAAATCCTATGTATTGAATGAATAGAGAATCCTTTTGAATCAGGAAAAAAAATTGCTTTTGAATCGAGAATCGTGTTGAATTGGGAAAAAAAAATCGATTTTGAATCGAATCGTGACCCCAAGAATCGATATTGAATCGAATCGTGGGACACCCAAAGATTCACAGCCCTAGTTCTGACATTGATTTGACCTTTTGAATTTTCATAATTTCCCAACCAATATTCTACAACACAAATACAACGTTGAAACAACATGTTTTTTGATGATGTTTATTGAATCTCAGGTTGTGACGTGGATTTGATCATTGGAATTTCCCAACCAACGATGTTGATCCAACATTGGACATCAACTTCTCAATTTACAAATACAACTATTTTGCACCGTTGTTTTAAAGGACACATATGTATAATCAACGTTGTATCAATGTCCTGTGCCTGCTGGAAAGTGCCAAGGCTGCAGCTGGACCCTTCTCATTAAGTTAGCCAGCAGCTATAAAATTATAAAATGATGTTGCTGAGTAGACAATATGTCTATTATTTTTATTTCTGACAGTCCATATGTTGACACACACATGTAGTATAAATGATTTTCGATCTGTCCAGCTGTCTTTGCAGCACAATTCCCTCTTTTCTCACAGCCTTTTCTGCGCAACTGCCAGTTTGCACGTCCTGTCTAGACGTACTAAATAAAGTATCAAAACAGCGCCCGCAGTTTTTAATCTTGATAAATCACACAGCGTGTGCTACATAATTATATTTGTATGTTCTCCTCCCATAGTATTGTGGGCTTTCTAATGATCAGCATCTATTCTGCATATTCCTGGAGTCAGACACACTAAACGGATTGTGCTCCTTATTTTGCTCACTTACGAAACACAATCCTCCACTCACAAGTTTAGTAGATCAGCTTTGCGTGTGCTATCAAGTTTGCACGTGTTTTAGTACTCGCAAACCTTTTGTTTAGATCAGTAGTGCTAAAAAAAAAAAATAATGGTTAATTCAGATGAACCCAACGCATGACAGCCTGCTAAACATGATTAAATGCTTAAATCTGTTATCCACCAAGAACAATGTTGGAGTGTCCCTTCTCTCTGTACCTCTTACCCCTTGACACCTCTCCACCCCCACAAATTTCAGACCATGTTAGCATCATGTCTGATGAGATTACAGCTTCGTATTCATCAATACTGTGGGACATATACAATATTTTTTACTGAATAGACTTGAGATTACTATCTTGAATCACGTCATGGATTTTGTGCCCACACGGCCACATGCACATCATATACAGCCCGCCTGCAAAGAAAGTTATACAAACAGTGCACACCTGTCTTTATTATAGTCCTTATGCAGGGAGTGCAGTAAAATCTGCTTCTGCTGTATTTGGTGTAGTATGATTAATAGTTGTATTTCTTCCAGGGAGCAATATGATGTCTGAAGCATATCTAGAACCTGCAATATACTGTATGTGTGAATGTCAGTAATATTGTGCATGACTGAGGATTATACCAAGGTACACCAAACATGACAATAAGTGGCCACTAAACACTCATCCCATTTGGTGGTGTTGCCTGTCACTAGGGGTGGATATTGTTTACATTTTAACCAATACTCGTACCCAAAATGGTAATTATATAATTGGAAAAAAAAAAGAAGCAAATTTTTGTGACATTAAAGTTGAACAGACTTGTAATTTTAATTATTGCACTATATAAGTGAAATGATAAGGAAGTAATACCGTATTTTTTGGAGTATAAGTCGCACCGGAGTATAAGTCGCACCTGCCGAAAATGCATAATAAAGAAGGAAAAAAAACATATATAAGTTGCACTGGAGCCCGGCCAAACTATGAAAAAAACTGCAACTTATAGTCCGAAAAATACGGTACATGAAATCAAAAATAAAATCTTCAACAGCCTGCTCAGTGGCCTTGTGGTTAGAGTGTCCGCCCTGAGATCGGTAAGTCATGAGTCCAAACCCCGGCCGAGTCATACCAAAGACTATAATAATGGGACCAATTACCTCCCTGCTTGGCACCCAGCATCAAGGGTTGGAATTGGGGGGTTAAATCACCAAAATGATTCCCGAGCGAGGCCACTGCTGCGGCTCACTGCTCCCCTCACCTCCCAGGGGGTGGTGGAACAAGGGGATGGGTCAAACGCAGAGAGTAATTTCACCACACCTAGTGTGTGTGTGTGACTATCAGTGGTAGTTTATTTAATTAATTTTTTAATTACATTTTAATATTGCCATAATTATGGCATCAATACAGAACGTGCAAAAAAAGAACACTTGTGTTTTTGGTGCATAATAAGGAAGTGCTGTGTTGTTATGCTAAGTGTTGTGGCGCTATCATTGTTATAAGGGCTCCTGTTGGTGTGTCGGCAATAACGTTAAAAAAATAGTTTTTTTTGGTCAGCATTACAATAATTACACAAAATACACAAAGTTACTTGCACAATAACAGCGCTAACCACTTGTTGCAGTTGGCTGAGACTGCGTTTATTCAACAACGACCAAATGAGGCACCAAAAGCTACTTATTGTGATTAATTTGATTAGAAAAAAATCTTGCATTTATATTATGTTGCTTTTATCAATCGTTTTAATAAGTGTAACAAATATAAATTGAGAAAAACCAAACCGCATGGCGTGTGAGGAATTTTAAATACGCACACTTAAGTTTCTATACGTCCGCTGCAATAGAGCGCATGCGAGCGGTGGTGTGTGCCTTAAACATCATATTCAGAAGACACCACCTTGGCTGCTGGGGCGCAGGAAATTTGGCTGCCATCTTGAAAGGGGCATCTGCTCGTATTTCAGAAGCAGAAACAACAAGGAATAACACAACGCCAAATCATTGTTCTGCATATTCTTGCTCAAATCGGCGGATTGTGGAATACAGACTGCAGGGGCTTATTTTTCACAAGCCAAAGTGAACATTACTATTGGTTGCATTTTGTAAATGGAAGATTATTGAACTGTATTTTTGCCCACCAGCGAAATTGTTATCAGTTCGCTATAAACTAAGCTGAAAGTTAGTTTAGTATTTAGAAAGTTATGATGGATTAAATGCGCTGACACACATTACGCCTGATAGCAGGTGGAGATGTTGCCCCTTTAAAGATGGCGGCCCCACGTCTTGTCAGCGCCAATGGGCAGTAGCGGTTGATGTGGCATCTATATATTTATGATGTCTATGGTGCCATGATCTGTGTGGTGGTGAACAGCAGAATTGTTTGGTTTTTTTTAGATTTTTTTATTATTGCATGGACACATGTTATAAGTGTAATTTTAATGTTGATGATGTGCATTTATTACAAAATTAAGGTTATGGAAAACAGAAAAATATTTATTTTCTTTTGAACTATTTTCTGTAAAATACGAATTGAGGCTATAACGTGTTTTTTGTCCGATTAATCAAACAAACTAATCGATATATTACATGATTAATAAAATAATCGACAGTTGCAACCCTATTCTATTTACTACCATTTACGTTTGGACCTGTGCCATTATGAAGTAGGGTGGCAGTGCTCATGCCTACCTTTCACTGTCATGGAAAATGTTCATAAAAATAAATGACTTTGCTTAAACCTCACCATACCAAAGTCGCCATGAACAAACACAAACATTTTGTTGAATATCATTATATTAGACAGATTACACATGCGCAGTATGATCCTGTAATGTTTGAGAGAAAACAGCAAAACATCAGGTTTCTTTGTTTTAATCCTGATAATAATTGTTTATTAAAAAAAAACAAAAAAAACATTAATGTCATTATGAAAATGACGATTTATTTACATTTTGAGAACTTTATTATTATTTTATTTATTTATTATTCATGGATTTAAAATGTGTACAAATTGAGAACAGGAAGTGAACAAATGTGTGTTACTAGTGTTACTAGTAGCAATGGAATGGAAAAGGTATAGGATTACATTTACCGTATTTTTTGGAGTATAAGTCGCTCCGGAGTAGAAGTCGCAACGGCCGAAAATGCATAATAAAGAAGGAAAACAACATATATAAGTCGCACTGGAGTATAAGTCGCATTTTTGGGGGAAATTTATTTGATAAAACCCAACACCAAGAATAGACATTTGAAAGGCAATTTAAAATTAATAAAGAATAGTGAACAACAGGCTGAATAAGTGTACATTATATGACGCATAAATAACCAACTGAGAACGTGTCTGGTTTGTTAACGTAACATATTATGGTAAGAGTCATTCAAATAACTATAACATATAGAACATGCTATACGTTTACCAAACAATCTGTCACTCCTAATCGCTATATCCGACGTAATCTTTTACGTCTATCTCTTACGTGAATGAGCTAAATAATATTATTTGATATTTTACGGTAATGTGTTAATAATTTCACACATAAGTTGCTCCTGAGTATAAGTCGCACCCCCGGCCAAAGTATGAAAAAACTGCGAATTATAGTCCGAAAAATACGGTATTCCTACTTTTTTTCGGACATGTTGTAATAAGAAATTGGAAATCCATCCAGCCATCCATTTTCTACCGCTTGTCCCTTTCGGGGTCGCGGGAGAGGCTGGGGCCTATCTCAGCTGCATTCGGGCGGAAGGCGGGGTACACCCTGGACAAGTCGCCACCTCATCACAGGGCCAACACAGATAGACAGACAACATTCACACTCACATTTACACACTAGGGCCAATTTAGTGTTGCCAATCAACCTATCCCCAGGTACATGTTTTTGGAGGTGGGAGGAAGCCGGAATACCCGGAGGGAACCCACGCAGTCACGGGGAGAACATGCAAACTCCACACAGAAAGATCCCGAGCCCGGGATTGAACTCAGGACCTTTGTATTGTGAGGCACATGCACTAACCCCTCTTCGACCGTGCTGCCCGAAATTGGAAATGTGTATAGCATATTGTAATTGGATCCATAAACCATAACATAATCCAGTGCCGGCCCAAGCCTCCATGGGGCCCTAAGCAAAATTAGATTTTGGGGCCCTCTATTTCTGCCAATAATATTGATTGTTTATCATTCACACACCTACTATAAACTCATTGCGGCTCTGGCAGTGTTGTTTACATTATCCTATTGTCAGCCTGGCATGTCTTTACAAATGACATGTCATTTATAAAGATATAGGGGTGGCCCAGTTAAGAACATAAATAATACCAATGAATGAACGAATGATGTCCAGAGTGCCACATATGGTTCCTAATCTTAAAATGTAGAAAACATTCAGCTACAAGAGTGGCCTGGGGTTGAACAGTCCAAGTGATAAAGCTTTGTATTTACAGTAAAAGTGTCATCTTGTCTCATCAGTCTTGTACATATTAGTCTTTAATTACTAGTTTATATTTTTAGTTAATTGTTCCTATTTAATATTTACTTTGTGCAAAGAGAGCGCAGTCTACTGAAGTTAAATTCATCAATAGTTTTCCCCTTTGAAAGACGCAAGGCAAATTCCTTCCATTTCACCATGTTGCTACAATGATCTTCACTGTTTTCATGCTGTTTCAGCAGTGCACCTATGTTGACCCAATCCCACTGTCCCTCGGCTGCCACTTTTAAGGACTTTTTAGAAAATAATTTTGCAGCAAAAGCAATAGACTGCATCTTTACTTCTTGAATATGTCAGCCAGCTATGCTTGACTTTTCCCCCATTGACTAGCTGTCTGTAGGTATAATGATAATGAAAACTTCGGCCATCATGCCGTTTGGGGAATGAAAAGTTCTCCTTAATAGACAGTGGTCCTCTGATCACCTGCTCAGTCCTGTCTGAATCTGAGATGAAAGAAGGCCACTCAGCTGGGTCAACTGGCGGAGCTGAAGGGGGACGTTGTGGTGGAAGTTGCTGAGGAAGTGACCAAAGAAAGACAATGACTAAAAAAGAAGGACCTATAAGGTCATTAAATTGCACTGTTGGACATAATTATTAATCTCAGAATGTTCTGCAGTACAATGAGCAATTATAAAGGGTGTTTTGCAGTTAACTTACTAGATAAATCAGCTGTGGTTTCAGACATGGAGGGGACAGTGGGCACAGAGGATGGAGGTGTGTGAGAGAGCACTGTAGAGGATGGAGATGGACCTAAGATGAATACATACATATAGGCACACATATTAATGACACACTTTGACTATATTAATTTCCCTTCAGGTGTAATGTTTATACTAAGAAATTAAATGTATACTGTATGGTGACAGTCTTTTCCTCACCTGATTCATCACTCACAGTTGAGCCTGAGGATGTGGACTGGCTCTGGGCTGATTCTGTGCCTCCAAAGTATTTTAACAATGCTCCTGGGGAAGTTTCACACAACTTACGAGTTGATGTAAAAGATAATGTTTATTTTAAACCATACTTGCCAACCCTCCCGGATTTTCCGGGAGACTCCCGAAATTCAGCGCCTCTCCCGAAAACCTCCCGGGACAAATTTTCTCCCGAAAATCTCCCGAAATTCAGGCGGACCTGGAGGCCACGCCCCTTCCAGCTCCATGCGGACCTGGAGGGTCCGCATGGAGCAATGTTGTTGTAATATATTGAGTTGGGGGCAATAAACAGGCGAGGGGATGAAGTACGTCTCTTTACTGTAGACTTCAGAACAGACTCACACACTTGACGTCAGGTGCGCAACACCACGTAAATCGTTGGCCAACCAAAAAGTAACCCCAGTACGCTATAGCCAACATTCACCAGGAGATGGCAACAGACAAACGTAGATCACTCTATTACATTCCAGTCTCTCCATGTTTTCTCGCCATGGTAACATGTGATCCACATGCAATGTGCGCTGTCTCTGTCCCTATATATATATATATATATATATATATATATATATATATATATATATATATATATATATATATATATATATATATATATATATATATATATATATATACATATATATATATATATATATATATATATATATATACTTATATATATATATATATATGTATATATATATATATATATATATATATATATATATGAACATATATATATAGATAAATATATTATATATATATATATATATATATAAAAGAAAATACTTCACTTTCAGTGAATTCTAGCTATATATATATATATATATATATATATATATATGTTTATTTAATCATATATATATATACTGTGTATATATATATATATATATATATATATATATATATATATATATATATATATATATATATATATATATATATATACTGTATATTTTTATGAAATACTTGACTTGGTGAATTCTAGCTGTAAATATACTCCTCCACTCTTAGCCACGCCCCCAACCACGCCCCCCACCTCCCGAAATCGGAGGTCTCAAGGTTGGCAAGTATGTTTTACTCACATAAATTACCGTGCTCTGCTGCAAACAATTTGTGCAAACAACATATCTCACTAGTAACCTGATACTAAAAACATATTGCTAGCACCGCGCTAGCTAGCTAACGTCACCTAGCTAAAGCTAATTACAGCTACAAATCTCTTTGATAAACTTTTTATTACCAAGTCATGCAAACATACCTTTATCATGGCATTTTTTCTCCTCTTCCACTTTCTTCTTCTTCCTTTTTTCTGCACCTGAAGGATATGTCCTTTTTTGTGACATTGTTTTGCCTCTATCTGCGCTTTTGATGCCCAGTGCGCACTGGCATTGCACGCAATGCACGGCAAACGTCACAGGTGAAGCAGAGTCAGCTTTACATTTAAAGAGAGGCAGGAAGAATCACTAGGCCTAGATCAGCAGCAGCACTCTGTTGATCTAAAATTGTGTTTTTGTACAATAATATATCTTTGATCATTTAGAAATCATCAGTCAGACTCGTACATGCAAAATTTAAAAAATAAGATTTTTTTGTTAATTGCTTTTGGGGGCCCCCTGGTGGCCGCGGGGCCCTAAGCAAGCGCTTAGTACGCTTATGCCTTGGGCCGGCTCTGACATAATCCCCACAAACCACAGAACCTTAAAGAGAAGTGAATAGATGTGTTTGGTGATAAGGTGAATAAAACCCAGAGGTTGGGAGTCCATAGATGTGTTAGGTGATAAGGTGAATAAAACTCAGAGGTTGGGAGTCCATTTTCCAGCTCACTTGTGATTTTGAACATATTAAGAATTTATCTTAAAAATTTACAACTCTGCAGAAGTGTGGTTTATGTAGCATGACATTTGCAAAGTTATATAGGGTTACGTTTGGAATCCAACAATTTTGCTCTCATGCATTTAAAACCATGGCGGTAACTACCATTGAGGACACCTGGGTCATGTCCTCTGTCTTTTTTTTTTTAAGTGATAAGAAAAAGATGATAGGACTGACAGAAAATATACTTTGTGTGGGATGTCGCGTGCGCTGTGCATCACCATGCGGTGGATCATCTTCTCTCAATATATATTCTTTGGTCATGCACAGCTAAACCCGCTACAACGCAAGACAACAACGTAAAACAATGAAGTCATTGTGTTGCTCAAGGTCATATTATTTAATGTATATAGTGCTGGCTCATCATTTATGCCTTTAAAATCTCCTCTTGGACCACCATTTTTTTTAATCTCTGTATTTGTCAAATCCTGTTTAAAAACTAAATATTTAAAGTTAAAGTACCAATGATTGTCACACACACACTAGGTGTGGTGACATTTGTTCTCTGCATTTGACCCATCCCCTTGTTCACCCCCTGGGAGGTGAAGGGAGCAGTGAGCAGCAGCGGTGGCCGCGCCCAGGAATACTTTTTGGTGATTTGGTAATTGTCAATTTCAACCCTAAAACAAGGGGAAGGTTACATTTAAACTGTGAGATTCAAACATTGTGGATTGTTATCAATGAGTTCTTATTAATAACAGTTTAATTTGTGTTCAGTTTATGGCATTCATGGTCACAACAATCTCAAAAAGGTATTGAAATACTCAGGCCACAGACTAATGTAGTCCTGGACCTGCTTTGTGTGGAAAGTGCTCTGACATAACTTTTGTTATGATTTAATATAATGTGAACACAATTGAATTGAACGTTGTACTTGGTTGGCAATATTGCCCAATCATTATTAAGGTTTAGAACATTCTCTTCTGTGCTCGCAGGCATACAGCTTGAACGAATACAAGGAGTTGAAGCTAGATGTGAATCTGCGAGGCCTGGGACCTGACTACATGGCAGTTAAAAAGAGTGTAAGTAGCATCCCGTTTAATGACTCAATATTGTATGGCTTAGTACTGATCGTGGAGGGAGAAGTTCCTACCGGTCGTTGTTGTTGAATGTACCTGATTGAGGGGCATGCACTAAAAGAAGGGTTTCACTCAAACCATTCTTCCTGAAAGAAAGGGGCCCAGTTTTTCATGTACACTCAAAATAATAAAACTGAATTATTAATCTTAAACATTATTACCCTTAAATAGGTCAGGCTGATTGCGAAAAAACCCCCCAACTAATTAAAATATACTGCAAATCAAAAACCTGATAAAAAATTACATTTACGTTCAATTGTGCACTGCTAAAATAAATACATGCAAACTAGATATATAGTAATAAATAAATACAAAATATGTTTATTTTTAAACTGTTGATACACCTTAACTTTAACAGCTACACTTTGGTCATAATTTTTGCGCTTCAGAAACCTTTCTCTGACTTTTGCTGCAGACTTCTTCTGCTTGTTTAATATTGTCATGCAGTCAACTGACTGATTCATTACTGCCACAAGAGGTGAAATAGTGTATTACAACTGAATACGGCTGCGGCCCACACGGCCCACATCTTAGAAACTGATATTTTTTGACAACCCTCTTAGGGGCGCTTGCCTTAGGGCAGGAGTCGGCAACCCAAAATGTTGAAAGAGCCATATTGGACCAAAAATACAAAAAAAAACAATCTCTCTGGAGATGCAAAAACGTAAGTGTTATGATGAAGGCCATACATGATGTAAGTGTCTATATTCGCTATAATAGCCTACTATCAATAGAATATGTGTTGCAGGCTGACGTAAATCTTCGTTGACAGAAATGTTGAAATGTAATATTTATTCTCCTTATTTTTACAACAATGGAAAACATTAGTAAAACGGAGGCTTCTCAAGAGTGTGAAATAACTTATTATTAATTTGGCTTAGATTGGCCAAAGGTATACATGTGTGTCCAAGTTAAAGGAAACGGCATGCTGCCTTCTTCTAATGGATTTATTACAATCTTTGCAAGCTTGGTAACGTTTGCTGTGGTCTGTAACAGCACACAAACAACTATCAGAAATGCAGCCAATGTTACATACAGATAATGTGTCATGAGACATGTAAATGTAAATTAAATACACAGAGGAGATAAGTAAAGGAAATTAAATTAGCTTAAATGTACCTACGAATGAGGCATAATGATGCAATATGTACATACGGCTAGCCTAAATAGCATGTTAGCATTGATTATGACTTTTGAGACACTCGTGATTTAGGGCTATATGAGTAAACTTTGATTGATTGATTAGCTTAGAGTCATGCAGTGACCAAATATGCCTGATTAGAACCCCAACAAGTCAATAACATAAACAAAGCTCACCTTTGTGCATTCACGCACAGCATAAAAAAGTTTGGTGGACAAAATGAGACAAATAAGGAGTGGCATAAAACACGTCTTTCTGTGGCAGCGCCAAAGAAAGTTGTACATGTAAACAAACTATGGTGAGTTCAATTGCCGCCAAAATTAATAGGACAAAACGGTCGCTCGCCAAATACTCTCATCATTGAATCATGTTTAATATAAACAGTGGGATTTCTAACAATTATGAAGGTTTGTGTCATGTTTGCTTTCCTACAGAAACCATATTAAAACAAAACATTTATTTTTTCCCCTCATCTTTTTCCATTTTCATACATTTTTGGAAAAGCTCCAGGCGCTAAAGATCTAGAGCCGCGGGTTGCCAAAACCTGCCTTAGGGGTAAGAAACACTGTTGTAGAAGATGAATAGTTTGGGTCCGTCACCGAGCTCTCAGGCTAGATTTGATCAATGTCTGTGAGCATTAACTGACGAGAGGCAAAATATCTTTTAAATGGGTTATACCATGTTTTTTTTTTTCTACATTTAAAACACTTACTTGTGGTCCACATAAAATGTAATGGTGGTGCTTTGGTCAAAGTTGTTGTTACATTTAGTTTTACAAACCATCTTCAAGCCGCTTTCAGACTGTCTCTGCACCGTTTTGTGGGCGGTCTTATTTATGTGCCGAAACCCTCCTCCAGGACAGGCGCGCTTCGACTGCATCCCCGTCGGCTACGTTGTAGTTTTTAGCGCTTTCATGTCGAGTCTAATGACAGATACAAGTTAGAAATATATGCTCCTTTTTATTAGAAATCGCAACAGCGGAATATTTCAGCATGAATGTGCATGTACGAGCAAGTCTGCCACAAAATAAGAGGACCGACGAAAATAAAGGACTTGTTGACTACAACTTTGGACTACACCTGAATTAAAAATGCCGCATAGTACTTCGGGTGAACCGTACTTTATAATGACATATCCGCTGACCTAACTACAATCATCTCAAATTCCAAACGGCTCAAGAAGGCAAGATTGTTTTATAAATATCTTTGCTCTGACTCCTTGGTGGAATTTTACATTTTTGGGACTTATGGAGACCCCAAATACACAAATACAAGTACCAAC
Source organism: Nerophis lumbriciformis (assembly GCF_033978685.3). Lineage (NCBI taxonomy): Eukaryota > Metazoa > Chordata > Actinopteri > Syngnathiformes > Syngnathidae > Nerophis > Nerophis lumbriciformis. The sequence goes on from NC_084556.2 coordinate 33,457,745, forward strand.
AGACAAGAAAAGTTGGGTCTACATAATAGGATTACTTTAAGACATGGGTCTCAAACGTACGGCCCGTGAACAGGTTTTATCCGGCCCGAGGGATGAGTTTGCCGAGTATGAAAATGAGCTGAAATTTTTGAATGAAAGGAACTGCTGTTCTAAATGTGTCCACTAGATGTCGTAATAGCAATTCTTTGTATCTTTGTAGATGATGCTACATATGTAAAAAAAGAAAAAAAAAATGTTAGTGCACCAGTCGAGGAAAATGAGCAAACTACATAATAACATCCTGTAATTTGATTTTAATATTATTTTTTTATCTTGATAGATTGAAAATGAACACCAATGAGTTGACTGATGAGCATTATCACATCATTTATCCAGAAAGTATACATAAAGACATATAAAGATAGAATACTATGAACCGCAACATGTAAGTGTAAAAATAACACAACAACATTATGATTTGTACATTTTTAGAATGGGCTTGTTCTATTTCTAAACAAAGAAAACAATCTGAAGTTGTCTTTATTTTTAAATGATCGTGCTGTGATTTTACCAGAGTAGATTTTTCTCCATGTGGCCTCCGATATAAAATGAGTTTGACACCCCTGCTTTAAGACAAACTGAACAATCGAGTTGCTCCTCATTCAATGCCCTGAGAGTAAATATTGATGTGTAGGATTAAAACACAACTCAATATAAAGGGTTTCCGCCACCACTGGCTAACAGGTCTGTCCTAGATTTCTGACAAGATGAATACATGGTATTCAGATATTTTCCCACATAATACTTTAAGCGAAATTTTCAAAGTATGTAGTACATTTGCTGATGACCTTATACTTTTAAAAATATGGCTCACAAATGACACAAAGAAAAAAATAATCGGTTTTGTGGGTACACCCTGAAATGATGTAGTATGCCCACTGACACTGTTTTCAGTTCCTCATTCAAAGGCCCCATGCTATTTCCTAGATACAATTACATTTACAAAGCAAATGAGCGTCCCTCTAAGAAGTTAAGTGCCCTTTGCTTCAATATATCTTTTGTTAATTCCCCGTTGTACAATGTGAGCATGTTTCAGTAATTTACTCTAAATTGAGGCCTGCAGCTCTCCAGGGCCAAGCCTCTTAGTGAATGATATGTGTAATTGTTGATAGGCCAAATGAATGGCTTACTGGGTTTGATAGAGATGTTTCTTTTCGTTAATTGTCTTTTTCGTCATCTGCTTGTGAATGTCTCTCCCTTCTATTCTCTTATTTTATTCCTTCCCATCCTTTGACCATTGCCAGGCTGAGAAGATGAAACAACAGAAGCAGTATTCAAATGGGGTCCGTGAGAGGAACAAAAACCTTAGTAAAATACCTTTCATAATGGCCAAGGATCCAGTGGTCAAAGACAAGAGAATTGCCAGGATTAAGGTGTGTATTGTTTCTTTTGTGTGTGAGTGCATCTGGAAAGTATTCACAGCGCTTCACTTTTTCCACATTTTGTCACAGACTTATTCCAAAGTGGAAACAATTAATTTTTGTCCTCAAACTTCTACACAAAGTACCTAGAAAAAGGTTCCGCAGCCTCCGTAGCAGAACCTCCAGGTTCTTTAACAGCTTCTTCCCTCAGGCCATAAGACTCTTAAACACATCATAATAATCTCTTCAATTCCCCACCAAAAATGGATTAACTCGCTGGAATATAAAGACAATACAACATACATCCATAAACGTGGATGCATATGCAAAAGTGCAATATATTTATCTGTACAGAAATCTATTTATTTATATCTGCACCTTATTGCTCCTTTATCCTGCACTACAACGAGTTAATGCAACAACATTTCATTCTTATCTGTACTGTAAAGTACGGAGTCCCTAAAGGGACATGGGGACAATTTTTTTTTAGATATATAATATATAGATGTATTCAAAATATTACTTGAAATCAATTTTTGGCAGCAACAAAGAGGCCATTTGGGTAGATATTTGTTCTAAAAATGGTATTTCAACAAGTAAACAGTACAGTAGGTACTTGATTTTGATATATGTAATGCTCATAAGGGTATTCTAGTAAAACACGCGTGTGTAAATATGCGATGTGTAAATATCAACATATTACGTCAAATCACTTTTTGTCAGGCAATATTACATTTAATGACAGTTTGACATAAATTAATACATCCAAACACGTACGTATTTATTATGTGCAGGAAGAAATAACAGTTACAATTGTATGTACCTTCCAAACAAGAAAGAGGTTTTATCACATCAACATCGGACTAACGACAGTCCTTTAAAGGGGAACATTACCACCAGACCTATGTAAGCGTCAATATATACCTTGATGTTGTAGAAAAAAGACCATATATTTTTTTAACCGATTTCCGAACTCTAAATGGGTGAATTTTGGCCAATTAAACGCCTTTCTATTATTCGCTCTCGGAGCGATGACGTCACAACGTGATGTCACATCGGGAAGCAATCCGTCATTTTCTCAAACACATTACAAACACCGAGTCAAATCAGCTCTGTTATTTTCCGTTATTTCGACTGTTTTCCGTACCTTGGAGACATCATGCCTCGTCGGTGTGTTGTCGGAGGGTGTAACAACACGAACAGGGACGGATTCAAGTTGTACCAGTGGCCCAAAGATGCGAAAGAGGCAAGAAATTGGAAGTTTGTTCCGCACACTTTACCGACGAAAGCTATGCTACGACAGAGATGGCAAGAATGTGTGGATATCCTGCGACACACAAAGCAGATGCATTTCCAACGATAAAGTCAAAGAAATCTGCCGCCAGACCCCCAGGAAAAGAGAGCGGATGAGGGTATGTCTACAGAATATATTAATTGATGAAAACTGGGCTGTCTGCACTCTCAAAGTGCATGTTGTTGACAAATGTATTTCATATGCTGTAAACCTAGTTCATAGTTGTTAGTTTCCTTTAATGCCAAACAAACACATACCAATCGTTGGTTAGAAGGCGATCGCCGAATTCGTCCTCGCTTTCTCCCGTGTTGCTGGCTGTCGTGTCGTTTTCGTCGGTTTCGCTTGCATACAGTTCAAACCGATATGGCTCAATAGCTTCAGTTTCTTCTTCAATTTCGTTTTCGCTACCTGCCTCCACACTACAACCATCCGTTTCAATACATGCGTAATCTGTTGAATTGCTTAAGCCGCTGAAATCCGAGTCTGAATCCGAGCTAATGTTGCTATACCTTGCTGTTCTATCCGCCATGTTTGTTTGTATCGGTATCACTATGTGACGTCACAGGAAAATGGATGGGTGTTTATAACGATGGTTAAAATCAGGCACTTTGAAGCTTTTTTTAGGGATATTGCGTGATGGGCGAAATTTTGAAAAAAACTTCGAAAAATAAAATAAGCCACTGTGAACTGATTTTTAATGGTTTTAACCCTTCTGAAATTGTGATAATGTTCCCCTTTAAATCTCATCAATACCACAGAAGAGGTAAGCTGTCATTTTCTGGGCACAATAAAGTCTTAAATAATGTCAAACACGTTGTGATACAATAACTAGGAAGATAAAGTGTTTGTCTTACACCTAGTAATCGGCTGTGGACAGATCAAGCCAAAAATGCATGTTCAGCAAGCGCTGCGCGCCCCCACAAAGGAAATACATTTTTGGCAGGCATTCACATTTTGCCACAACACCCCTAAAGGGACCTGGGGGAAAGTCCTAGTTGGAAATACAGCCGAATTAACTCCTGAACTGGCATTTTCACACAGACCTCAAACCATCCGCACGCATCCAATGCTTTCTGGTGCGCACTAGAAACTATCTGGTGCGCACCAGACACATATCTAAAAATAAATTGCCCCTGTGTCCCCTTAGGGGCTCCGTAGTAAAGTTCAAATTTGAATGCCAATAAAAAGAAGTCTAAGTCTAAGTCTAAGTCTGTCTAATAATGATATTGTGAAAAGGTTTATTTTTTAAACATTTTCAAATTTATTAAAAAAAATAAATAAATAAAAATCACCTCCAAAGACATGCACCTGGGGATAGGTTGATTGGCAACACTAAATTGGCCCTAGTGTGTGAATGTGAGTGTGGAAGTCTTTTTGAATACGATGCCGCAAGTTTGGCACACCTATCTTTGGGCAGTTTCGCCCATTCCTCTTTGCAGCACCTCTCAAGCTCCAGTGTTGGTTTTGATCCTGGATGTCTCTGTACATTTGCTGCATTGATATTTCCCTCCATCCTGAATAGTCTCCCAGTTCCTACTGCTGAAAAGCACCCCCACAGCATGCTGCTGCCACCACCATGCTTAACTTTAGGGATGGTATTGGCCTGGTGATGAGCGGTGCCTGGTTTCTTTCAAATATGACGCCTGGCATTCACGCCAACAAGTTCAATCTTTGTCTTATCAGACCAGAGAATTTCGTTTCTCATGGTCTGAGAGTATTTCAGGTACATTTTGGCAAACTTTTTGCTCAGAAGTGGCTTCTTTCTGGCCACTATATCATACAGGCCTGATTGGTGGATTGCTGCAGACATGATTGTCCATTTGGAAAGTTCTGCTCTCTCCACAGAGGAATGCTGTAGCTCTGACAGAGTGACCATCAGGTGCTTGTTCACCTCCCTGACTAGAATAAGATGAACGCAGCAAAGTATAGAGACATCCTGGATGAAAAACCAAACGCTTCCGATCTAATCTGATGGCGCTTGAGAGGTGCTGCAAAGAGAAATGGGCGAAACTACCCAAAGATAGGTGTGACAAGCTTGTGGCATTGTATTCAAAGACTTGAGGCAGTAATTTCTGACAAAGGTACATCAACAAAGTATTGAGCAAAAGCTGTGAATACTTATGTACATGTGTGTTTGTATTTGTTTGTTTGAATAAAAAACAAAAACAAACTTTTCACATTGTCATTATGGGATATTGTCTGTAGAATTTTGTGGACAAAATGTATTTATTACATTTTTGGAATAAGACTGTAACATAACAATATGTGAAAAAAGTGGAGGACTGAATACTTTCCCCATGCACTGTATACTCTAACAGTCTCATTAAAAAAGTGTGTGATCACGATGTGGAGAAAAACTTATCCAGAAAACATTTGAGATGACATGGTTCTATTGGCTGTAGTGTCAGTGTAAATTAGTACAAGAGGCTTAGCTCTGCTGATGAGGGGATTGCGGAGAGTTGGCCCTTTAAGGTGATGGTCGTGCCTTGTATACTTCAGGCATGTTACTCAGTGTTCCGTTTGGCCTAGTTTTGGTGGCAATGTTTTTGTGAAATGAACAGTCTTGAGGTTGGTATGATTAAAGTCCCACGCAGTCAATTCAGTTACCTACTAATGGCAGCACACAGTTTTAACATGGCTATCTTAGCATTAAACCTGGGGTGGGTATAAACTCTTGTGAAGAACACCTCAGATCACTCCCTAGGGAGCTGGTATGGTCTGCATTTGAGCATCAGAAATTCAAGTTCTGGACAACAAAGTCCCTCAAATGATGGTGGTGTCTGTACACCTGTTGCTAGAAATGTACACACTAGGGATGCACCAAAGTTAAAATTCTTTGCTCAACTCGAAAATGAGGAAACCAAGGGCAAAAATTTAAAATCGAAATAAATTATTAAGTCACTTATTATTACCATTGCATTCTTGACTATGATCGTGTACTTACCTCACTAAAATCTAGGCAACTGCACAAATTAATATTTCCTTCATCAAATAAAGATCGGCTAGGCAGTGAGCTGGTCGTTCAAGTGGAAGTAGGACGAGAGTTTTGTTAGCCAGGACGTGAGGTTGGAGGGTTGAATGCTAAGGACAAGTCTCCAAAAAAGAATCTGGCCGAAGTATTACGGGTGTGCAAATGTTCATGGACGGTGTCAATGATGTATTTGTTGGCATTGTGGATGTCTCTTCTTGTGCTGCAAACTGAAGAGGATCTGTCGTTAAGTTAGTTGTAGGGTTGGGCATTGTGCATCAATTGGAACCAGGACTTACATCCCGATTTTGTCATAACCGTACAATTTTTCAAACATCGATTCCTATACACGATGGTCAGTCCGGATAATCCTCCGTCTAAAGTTTTTACAAGTATTAATTTCCCAGGAGGACCAAAGGACGAGGCTAAAAACATGTTACACACATAGGGAGAGCAAGAAAGAGCAGGCAAGCTAATCGCTAAGCTAGCTGCTAAACTAGCTGGAAACAACACAATAAATAAGTGCTTAGTAAACTTTAAGAAGTCCAGATGGAACCACTTCATAGCAGAAAGTAAGCAACATAATCTGGAATGTATATATTGGTTGAAAAGAGCCTTGTGAGAAATTCAGTGTAAATATTTGACCCTGCTTGTTAAATACTCAAAATCGAGGAACCGGAATCAGAACCATCCATCCATCCATCCATTTCTACCGCTTGTCCCTTTCAGGGTCACTGGGGGTGCTGGAGCCTATCTCAAAATCGTCCAAATTCAAATGATGGATGACGGAGGGAATTTTAATTACTGTTACATATATGGTACTGAATGTTAAAATGTTTTCTTTTGACAATAGCTATGTAAATATGCTGATCATAAAGTTGCATTACCTTGTTAGATATCAATGTTTAAGTGTAATAGTTGTGGATAATTATGGATTCATTTAAGAAATGAATGTTGTGATGTTTCTCTGTGTCACTCTAAGGCTTTGGAGTATGCTAAGACCATAGCTAAGCCACTCGTTCAGCCACAGTCAAAATCAAGTCACAATCAACAGTCAGGAGGGTCCACCGGACACACTACTTCGTTCAAAGACTGGGACATTGCACATCTGGCCACAGTGGATCTTCTGATGAAACGCCACCAAGAAGAAAAGGATGCAGTCTTCAGAAAAGTGCAATTTACTTGAGGTCATCTGCAAATCATCTTGTCGAAGACAAGCTGTAGTTAGTTATGGTTGCAATTAACACCTAATGAATGTAAAGGGGTTTTTGATCCCTTGTTCCCCACACAAAGACATAACTTTATGGTAGGTGTATTTTACAGACACAATATTAACCGAATCTTATGATTTAAATTGTATTGGGTTGGGTTATATATGTATTTGATCCCCCTGCAACCACAATAATTCTGAACACTACAGACTGGCTATGTGCATGAAGCACTAAAATTTGTCCTGTCCCTTCAGCTAGGAACTCCGGAAGAAGAGCATTTAAGACAATAGTCTGTTGTCCTCACTTGGGAGCTTCTTGCAATATCTCACTTTGGAATAAGGATAATTCTAAGAAAATTGTTTGGGCTGCCCAGAATTACCATCATTTCCACACTATAAAGCGCTACATTTTTCCCCAGGCTTTGAACCTTGCGCTTTATACAGTGCTACGGCTAATTTATGGATTTTTACGGGTTCACGAGCTTCACATGCCACCAATTAATTTAGCCTCGTCACATCAGACAAATAAAATTGCTCACATTAAATCAAACTGACTGACGCAATCATTCAGTCATCTATTTAGCGTTATGGACTCATTATAGAGACACGTTGAAATGCCTGAAGCTGAAGACGATTGACACGGCTGTCGAAAAAGGAAACAGCCGCCGCATGGAACGGAAAACCCCCATCACTAAATGACTGCCACGCACCAAAGAAGATGACTTCAGGCTACTGTAAGCCGTGTTATAGGCACTGTATTGTGTAAAATTTGTGAATGAACACAAACGCTTGTGTGGATTGTTTCAATGTGTACACCTACAGCTTATAGACTTTGGCCAATATATGTACAGTCCAAAAATGAGGTGGTTGCGGATCATATTTAGGTGCGCCCTGAAGCTCGTAAATTTGATGAGTGTATTAGTGAGAGCTGAGACAACAGTCACCGTAAACATTGTGTGTAACTCAACTTGACCACAAGGTACCCCTGCTCAAAAGGCATGCGCATTTAAAGGCACCGAAATTTAAAAACCTGCATGATCCAGAAAAGAGCTTGGAAAACATGGTCAGATGAAACCAAAGCTTTGCTCTTTCGCATGACCTTGACTTATCATGTTTGGAAATGCTGTATATGACCCCAGGAAGACCACTGTTCAACATGGAGGTGGAAATATAATGATCTGAGTCTGGTTCTCTACTAAGGGTAGAAAATCTTAGACTTCACTGGATTGAGGGTCTGATAAACGGGGCCATTTATGAGATGAAAATCTTTTGGTGTCTGCCAGAACACTGAAGATAAGTTGTGAATGGACCACGGCAACAAAGGAGTGGTTATAGAAGATGCACACCAGTCTCAAGACCTTAATCCCATAAAAGATATATGGTGGGAGCTAAAACTTTAAGTTGCCAAGCGACAGCCTTAAAACCGGAATTATTTGGAAATTATCTGTAGAGGATATCCTGAGACCCTGCTGACAAATGACAAGAAATGTCTTGTAAAAAAAAGTTTGCTACATTTTGGTTGGTGATCAAAAATTACTTATTTCACGCTATCAAATAAGTTAATTAAGACGCTTTAATGTTTTTGTTTTTAAAATATTCTGTCACCTATTTCAAAAATAAAACTCCCAAAAAGTGACTGTTCATAGCTTTGTTAGGACGTAAACTTACACAATCTGCTAGGGTGAAATCATTATTTCCTCATCTTGGTTATTGTCTTGTCAAACAGAGAGGAAGGCAATATATAGTGTGTGGCGTTTTGTTGTTTGTGGATTTATTTGTCTGAAACACTTGATTTTCAGTTTGTCACACTAAAAACAGTCAGCCATGAAACCAACACAAAATTATTTTACTACACCCGATTTTTATCTGGTCATTTCCATACTTTTTGGACATTTTGTAAGTAGGGGAGCTTGGTGGTATGCTTGTCTTTGAACTTAAAGGGGTCATATTTTGATGTTCTTTTACATTTAAAACACTTCCTTGTGGTCTACAGAACATGTAATGGTGGTTTTTTGGTCAACATTTTACATTATTATGTTTTACAGACCATCTTCAAGCCGCTTTCGGACCGTCGACAGTTTTAATCCAGAGAGGTTCAATAGGTCTTCAAAGAATTATGCAATTTTGTTATTCTTATAGCCAGACCTGTGTGTTTATTTCTGTACATGACAGTTTCAGCAGAGGTGAGGACGTGTCTGGTCAGCTGATTGGCTATAAGAATAACAAAATTGCAGATGTTTTTTTTAACTAGATAAAAAGCATACATAATAAAAAACGATGCAAGTTGTGGTGCTAAGAGAACATACATCTTCATCTCGAGATATAGTGTGTGGTGTACCCCAAGGGTCAATACTGGGACTGTTTAACCTACGTTATATATAACACGCAAGAGCTAATAAAAAACAATTGAACAAATTAAACATTTGGTTTGATAAAAACAGACTTGTTTTTTTTAAGCACAGCTAAAATGCTTGGATTTGGTATGAATAGAAAGAACACAAACACAAATATATATGATATGGACATTGACAGGGTAAAATAAGTATTTTTGGGGGGTATAAATTGAGCTGGAAAACACATACAAAAATACAACAAAGTGTGAAGATACATATCATCCATCCATCCATCCATCTTCTTCCGCTTATCCGAGGTCGGGTCGCGGGGGCAGCAGCCTAAGCAGGGAAGCCCAGACTTCCCTCTCCCCAGCCACTTCGTCCAGCTCCTCCCGGGGGATCCCGAGGCGTTCCCAGGCCAGCCGGGAGACATAGTCTTCCCAACGTGTCCTGGGTCTTCCTCGTGGCCTCCTACCAGTTGGACATGCCCTAAACACCTCCTTAGGGAGGCGCTCGGGTGGCATCCTGACCAGATGCCCGAACCACCTCATCTGGCTCCTCTCAATGTGGAGGAGCAGCGGCTTTACTTTGAGCTCCCCCCGGATGACAGAGCTTCTCACCCTATCTCTAAGGGAGAGCCCCGCCACCCGGCGGAGGAAACTCATTTCGGCCGCTTGTACCCGTGATCTTGTCCTTTCGGTCATAACCCAAAGCTCATGACCATAGGTGAGGATGGGAACGTAGATCGACCGGTAAATTGAGAGCTTTGCCTTCCGGCTCAGCTCCTTCTTCACCACAACGGATCGACACAGCGTCCGCATTACTGAAGACGCCGCACCGATCCGCCTGTCGATCTCACGATCCACTCTTCCCTCACTCGTGAACAAGACTCCGAGGTACTTGAACTCCTCCACTTGGGGCAAGATCTCCTCCCCAACCCGGAGATGGCACTCCACCCTTTTCCGGGCGAGAACCATGGACTCGGACTTGGAGGTGCTGATTCTCATCCCAGTCGCTTCACACTCAGCTGCGAACCGATCCAGTGAGATCTGAAGATCCTGGCCAGATGAAGCCATCAGGACCAAATCATCTGCAAAAAGCAGAGACCTAATCCTGCAGCCACCAAACCGGATCCCCTCAACGCCTTGACTGCGCCTAGAAATTCTGTCCATAAAAGTTATGAACAGAATCGGTGACAAAGGGCAGCCTTGGCGGAGTCCAACCCTCACCGGAAATGTGTCCGACTTACTGCCAGCAATGCGAACCAAGCTCTGACACTGATCATACAGGGAGCGGACCGCCACAATCAGACAGTCCGAAACCCCATACTCTCTGAGCACTCCCCACAGGACTTCCCGAGGGACACGGTCGAATGCCTTCTCCAAGTCCACAAAGCACATGTAGACTGGTTGGGCAAACTCCCATGCACCCTCAAGGACCCTGCCGAGAGTATAGAGCTGGTCCACAGTTCCACGACCAGGACGAAAACCACACTGTTCCTCCTAAATCCGAGGTTCGACTATCCGGCGTAGCCTCCTCTCCAGTACACCGAATAGACCTTACCGGGAAGGCTGAGGAGTGTGATCCCACGATAGTTAGAACACACCCTCCGGTTCCCCTTTTTAAAGAGAGGAACCACCACCCCGGTCTGCCAATCCAGAGGTACTGCCCCCGATGTCCACGCGATGCTGCAGAGTCTTGTCAACCAAGACAGCCCTACAGCATCCAGAGCCTTAAGGAACTCCGGGCGGATCTCATCCACCCCCGGGGCCTTGCCACCGAGGAGCTTTTTAACTACCTCAGCAACCTCAGCCCCAGAAATAGGAGAGCCCACCACAGATTCCCCAGGCACTGCTTCCTCATAGGAAGACGTGTTGGTGGGATTGAGGAGGTCTTCGAAGTATTCCCTCCACCGATCCACAACTTCCGCAGTCGAGGTCAGCAGAACACCATCCGCACCATACACGGTGTTGGTAGTGCACTGCTTCCCCTTCCTGAGGCGGCGGATGGTGGTCCAGAATCGCTTCGAAGCCGTCCGGAAGTCGTTTTCCATGGCTTCCCCGAACTCCTCCCATGTCCGAGTTTTTGCCTCCGCGACCGCTGAAGCCGCACACCGCTTGGCCTGTCGGTACCTGTCCGCTGCCTCAGGAGTCCCATGAGCCAAAAGAACCCGATAGGACTCCTTCTTCAGCTTGACGGCATCCCTCACCGCCGGTGTCCACCAACGGGTTCTAGGATTACCGCCACGACAGGCACCAACTACCTTGCGGCCACAGCTCCAATCAGTCGCCTCGACAATAGAGGTGCGGAACATGGTCCACTCGGACTCAATGTCCAGCACCTCCCTCGTGACATGTTCAAAGTTCTTCCGTAGGTGGGAATTGAAACTCTCTCTGACAGGAGACTCTGCCAGACGTTCCCAGCAAACCCTCACAATGCGTTTGGGCCTGCCAGGTCTGTCCGGCATCCTCCCCCACCATCGCAGCCAACTCACCACCAGGTGGTGATCGGTAGAAAGCTCCGCCCCTCTCTTCACCCGAGTGTCCAAAACATGAGGCCGCAAATCCGATGACACAACTACAAAGTCGATCATAGAACTGCGGCCTAGGGTGTCCTGGTGCCAAGTGCACATATGGACACCCTTATGCTTGAACATGGTGTTCGTTATGGACAATCCGTGACGGGCACAAAAGTCCAATAACAAAACACCACTTGGGTTCAGATCCGGGCGGCCATTCTTCTCAATCACGCCTCTCCAGGTTTCACTGTCGTTGCCAATATGAGCGTTGAAGTCCCCCAGTAGAACGAGGGAATCACCCGGGGGAGCACTCTCAAGTACTCCCTCGAGTGAATCCAAAAAGGGTGGGTACTCTGAGCTGCTGTTTGGCGCGTAAGCGCAAACAACAGTCAGGACCCGTCCCCCCACCCGAAGGCGGAGGGAAGCTACCCTCTCGTCCACCGGGTTGAACTCCAACATGCAGGCTCTGAGCCGGGGGGCAACAAGAATTGCCACCCCAGCCCGTCGCCTCTCACTGCTGGCAACGCCAGAGTGGAAGAGAGTCCAGCCCCTCTCGAGAGAACTGGTTCCAGAGCCCTTGCTGTGCGTCGAGGTGAGTCCGACTATATCCAACCGGAACTTCTCTACCTCGCGCACTAGCTCAGGCTCCTTCCCCCCCAGCGAGGTGACGTTCCACGTCCCAAGAGCTAGCTTCTGTAGCCGAGGATCGGACCGCCAAGTGCCCTGCCTTCGGCTACCACCCAGCTCACATTGCACCCGACCTCAATACGATACATATCAATACTGATAAAATAAAACACATTTTGGACCAAAAATGATTCTGTATTTTTTTTTACTATTATCTGGTCTTACCATATCTGAATTATCGTGTGGACGTATGGGGAAATAGTTACAAAAATACAGTTTTTCACTAATTGTATGCTGAAGGAGGTCAGTTAGGATAATCTATGATGCCGGTTATTTGAGAAAAGACAAATCATTTATTCCCAAGATTACAAACATAATAATAAATACTTATATTATACAACACCTTTCCAGATACCCAAAGTGCTTCACAGTGAAACCAAGTATATTCACTCCACAGTCACATTCTAGTGGTGGTAAGCACATAGCCAGTCGGTAACATGGCTGCCAATTTGCACAAACCACCACCATGCATTCATTGACATTTATACACCAGTGACGTGTCTTGCCAAAAGACAAAACAACCTGACTGGGATAGAGGATGCAGACTTGGAACCGCCAAACCTGCGATTTTTTGACACCCTACTTCTGAGCCACTGCTGTTTTTATTCAACAAAGCACTATAGTAGCTGTGTAGTGTTTCATTATTTGTGTTACGATCCGCTGCCCGGATCAGAGTTTGTATATGTTTATGTCACGTGTTTTCAGCACCTTGAGTTTAGTTTGTTTCTGTTGCCATGACGGCAGATTGTGTGCACCTGCCTCTGGTTAGTGTTCGGGACGCGCACCTGTTGCCCGGGCGCTAATCAGAGGGCTATTTAGTCTTTGCTTTGGCCTCACTCTGTCTGGCTTCGTAGTTTGTTCTCACACAACTGATGACGACGATTATTTACTGTTTTCTTGCTACTAGTTCTCACGCTAGGCTCTTTTGGTTTGCTAGCTCCCACGCTAGCCCTTTTGTTTATTCTTCATATTATTTATATTTAAAATAAATCATTTTCCTACCTGCAAGCTGTGTCCGAAGCCGTCTGCATCCTTGGGAGAACCACACCCGCATCACTATGCGACCCAGTCGTTTCAGTACGAAGCCAGCAGAAAACAATTCTCCCGCACTGGCGGACGAGGAGTTGGACGAAGGTACGCTCATGGTGTTGCGAGCGATGGAAGCCGAGACGCTTCGCTATTCGACGGAGGAGAGGTCGAATCTCATGTGGGGAGCTGGAGGCTCTCTTATCCCCATCGACTCCCTCTGGTCGGAAGACATCGCCGCTACACCGCAGTACCGTGCGCGCCGTCAAAGACGGAAGCCGGCCAGGAGGTCTTTCCCTCGCCGCCAAGACGCGCCGCTCCTGCAAACTCCTCCCCCGGACCGAAGCAAGCTACATGCTGCTCAAGCTCCCCCTCCTCAGATGTTTGGCAACCCCATCGACCACTTCGCCAAAAAATTCTCCGATTGGGCTGTAAGTCACATGGACAGTTGCAACAGTGATGTCATTTCATTGGCGCCTCCCGAAGAGGTAACTCCGCCCACTTCTGATGACATCATTGAACAAGATTTTTTTTTTCCATCTGCTTCTTTCTGTCAGCCAATGCCAAATAATTTTCATTCTAAGATAAAACATTATCAGGACATTTTTGCTAAGTGTAAATCTAGTCAGTCACATTCTGATTTTCAAACTCCACCTCCAGTGACTTTGTTTCCGCCCCCAGTGACTATTGCTCCGCCCACTGCACATATTTTTTCCCCCTGTGCTCCCACCCAATCTCAAGTGAGGAGTAATAATAGTCAATTTGGACAATTTAAAGAAGAGTATACCCCCCTCCATACCTCCCCCCACCCACCCTTGAAGACGGTTCCAAACCGCAAAGAGCGCGTCTGGTATCCGCGTCTTGAGGGGGGGGCTAGTACTGGGAACTGTGCTAGTGCGGTGGCACAACTTCGGCGTGCTAAGCCGCAACCTCCTGCACGGCCACCGCCACCAGTTTTTCGGCGTGCTAAGCCGCAACCCCCTGCACGGCCACCGCCACCAGTCTTTCGACGTGCTAAGCCGCAACCCCCTGCACGGCCACCGCCACCAGTCTTTCGGCGTGCTAAACCGCAACCTCCTGCAAGGCCACCGCCACCAGTCTTTCGGCGTGCTAAACCGCAACCTCCTGCACGGCCACCGCCACCAGTCCTTCGTCCTGCTAAGCCACAACCGCCAGCTAGGCCACCTCCAGCTGCACCTCGGCTAGCACCTGTTCCTGCACCTCGGCTGACACACCAAGCTTCGTCTCCAGTACCTCCACCACGCCAAGCTCCACCATGCCAAGATCCAAGGCTGGTTCCCACACCAGCGCCGGCTCCAAGGCTGGTTCCCACACCAGCGCCGGCTCCAAGGCTGGTTCTCACACCAGCGCCGGCTCCAAGGCTGGTTCTCACACCAGCACCGGCTCCAAGGCTGGTTCTCACACCAGCACCGACTCCAAGACCAACCCCTGTTCCGGCTCCAAGGCTGGTTCCCACACCAGCGCCGGCTCCACGGCTGGTTCCCACACCAGCGCCGGCTCCACGGCTGGTACCCACACCAGCGCCGGCTCCACGGCTGGTACCCACACCAGCGCCGGCTCCACGGCTGGTACCCACACCAGCGCCGGCTCCACGGCTGGTACCAGAACCTGCACCTGCTCCACGGCTGGTACCAGAACCTGCACCTGCTCCACGGCTGGTACCAGAACCTGCACCTGCCTCCACGGCGACGACGTCTCCTCCTGCCTCCACGGCGACGACGTCTCCTCCTGCCTCCACGGCGACGACGTCTCCTCCTGCCTCCACGGCGACGACGTCTCCTCCTGCCTCCACGGCGACGACGTCTCCTCCTGCCTCCACGGCGACGACGTCTCCTCCTGCCTCCACGGCGACGACGTCTCCTCCTGCCTCCACGGCGACGACGTCTCCTCCTGCCTCCACGGCGACGACGTCTCCTTCTGCCTCCACGGCGACGACGTCTCCTCCTGCCTCCACGGCGACGTCTTCTCTCTCCTCGTCTCCGGTGGGCTTTTCCAGGACGCCGCCACTTTCCTCGCCCTCATCGTCGTCTCAGCGACCTCGAGTGGTCTGGCTGCGCAAGCGGCGCTCTCTGAGGTGTGTGTATGGACGCCTGTGGCGCAAACAGCAGCGACACCCGAGACATAGACTTAGAACTCTGCGGCTGTTGAACTTCTGGCGCCACTCACGCCCACCTTCTCGGCAGCCACGAAGGTGGCCTTTCCGTGGTCGCCCGCCTCGCCTGCGGCAGCGGCGTTCCACTCGCCGCCGCCACCTGACTCTTCCCCGGTGGATTCGGGGCCACGTGGCCTGGCGACCCACCACCAAATCCTCCCTCCACCCTCCCTTGACTCTCGAACTGTTTATTGTTTGTTGGGTTCTAGTTTTATTTAGTGTCAAGGGACATCTGGAATCTGTCCTTTAAGGGGGGGGTACTGTTACGATCCGCTGCCCGGATCAGAGTTTGTATATGTTTATGTCACGTGTTTTCAGCACCTTGAGTTTAGTTTGTTTCTGTTGCCATGACGGCAGATTGTGTGCACCTGCCTCTGGTTAGTGTTCGGGACGCGCACCTGTTGCCCGGGCGCTAATCAGAGGGCTATTTAGTCTTTGCTTTGGCCTCACTCTGTCTGGCTTCGTAGTTTGTTCTCACACAACTGATGACGACGATTATTTACTGTTTTCTTGCTACTAGTTCTCACGCTAGGCTCTTTTGGTTTGCTAGCTCCCACGCTAGCCCTTTTGTTTATTCTTCATATTATTTATATTTAAAATAAATCATTTTCCTACCTGCAAGCTGTGTCCGAAGCCGTCTGCATCCTTGGGAGAACCACACCCGCATCACTATGCGACCCAGTCGTTTCAATTTGTTTATCACACAATATTTATGCCAGCTTTATTTATATTTGTCTATACTGTGATGCTGAGAATAGGTAGGGTCAAATATGACTTGCTTCTTTCTACTTCTTTTAGAACAGGTTGAGCTGTGCAACTGTAAACATTTGGTGCCTCAGTGTAACAAAATAAACCAAAGAATCTGCTGTGAAAATGTGAGTCTATCACAAGTGTTTGAACTGAACTCGCGGGCCACCAGTTGACTAACCCAAACGATGAAAAAGAGAGGACCTAAAATGGAACATTGAGGAACACTACTAGTTTAACTAAGGAAGTTGAACAAATGACTACTGACTGCATCTGAAGTAAACAAGCTACCAGCTCACATTATGAAAAATATATGTACCGTATTTTTCGGAGTATAAGTCGCACCGGAGTATAAGTCGCACCTGCCGAAAATGCATAATAAAGAAGGAAAAAAACATATACAAGTCGCACTGGAGTATAAGTCACATTTTTGGGGGAAATTTATTTGATAAAACCCAACACCAAGAATAGACATTTGAAAGGCAATTTAAAATAAATAAAGAATAGTGAACAACAGGCTGAATAAGTGTACGTTATATGAGGCATAAATAACCAACTGAGAACGTGCCTGGTATGTTAACGTAACATATTATGGTAAGAGTCATTCAAATAACTATAACATATAGAACATGCTATACGTTTACCAAACAATCTGTCACTCCTAATTGCTAAATCCCATGAAATCTTATACGTCTAGTCTCTTACGTGAATGAGCTTCATAATATTATTTGATATTTTACGGTAATGTGTTAATAATTTCACACATAAGTCGCTCCTGAGTATAAGTCGCACCCCCGGCCAAACTATGAAAAAAACTGCGACTTATAGTCCAAAAAATACGGTAACTGTCAAAAAGAAGAAGACTTAAAGAGGTTCCTTGAGGAATGCCTCCAGTTATGTAAATCACAAGTGTGGACCCCAGTCTTCTATTGTTCTTAAGGTTAAAATGTCAATGCAAGGATCTGCCAATTTGTTTACAGTGGTCCAAGTTCCTCTATACAACAGGAGCGGTCTAGTGCAGGGGCGTCAAACTCATTTCATCTCAGGGGCCGCATAGAGGAAAATCTATTCCCACGTGGGCCAGACGGGTAAAATCATGCCATAATAACTTACAAATACAATTACGACAACTTCAGGTTGTTTCCTTTGTTTTACTTGGGTCCAAAATAGAACAAGCACATTCTGAAAATGTATATATCACAAATAACCCTCTTGACAAAACACTTCAAGTTAGCTGAAAACTCAGTGGAGAAAATTGGTGCAGTTTCAAAAACACCATGAAGAACACAATTAATTTAGACTTCATCTCAGGGTATCTACAAAGCAATTAAAATTGAAGTCACAGCCCATCTTGGGTTGAACTAAAACAAAATAAAGCTGTTTGTTTTACGTAGAGTCGAGGGGGAGGAGTCGCAGCCCCGCTTTACTGTGTACCTCTTGCTTGGTATATAATAACTATTTGGTTGCCTAACATAATTGCTATTGCAACATCCAGTGGACATATGTAGAACAGCAGTTTCTTAAATTTTTAAAATCATCTTAATTTTACACTTAGCAAACTCATCCGCATGTTTGACATCCCTGCTCTAGTGTTTTTACAAATTTGCTGCACAAATGTTTAACTCCCAAATTTTGAACTCAACTCGGGGGCCCGTATTGTGTGATCCCAGCTCCGGATTTGACCCCTGGGTTGCTAGTTGAGTAGCACTGGCGTAGTGTCGACGCAGAAGTAAACCAGGCTGGAGCCATCGGTTGCTGACTAATGACCACAAGCACTCTTTTTCAAATAGGGCCGTTTGCCTCTCAGTAATGACTTGAATGTCTAGAAGTTGCATTTCTGCAACTGAAAGACTCATGTCTGCTGTCTACATCTTCAGATGTTGTAGGCTTGTAAGTTATACCGGTATTAATAAAGTGCCGCGGTACTATACATCAAAAACGGTACTATAGTGCTTCTGAAAAATACTGGTTCCCTTTTTTCTTTTTTACGGGCATGACGGGGCGCTGTCGTCACGTCGTAAAATTGCTGGTTTTATGAGCAGAGGAGCATGTTTGGCAACAAACACGCACGGAGTACTTACAAGCAGACACAGTGTGGAGACAGAAAGGGAGAATGGATGCATTTTGGCTTAAAAACTAAAGACAAATGTGAAGCTATAACACTGAAACACCCTCAGCAAGAGGTGCTTTAAAACATGGCTAGCTAGCTAGCGGCTAACGTCCATTCGCAATCGGCAGTGTTTTAGCTACTTTTAAATCACTAATCTTCGAGTATCGTCTCAGCAGGACGAGGAATAGCTAAACATGCTTCATTACACACTGTAGGAGGATACATTAGCTCACCGCTAACAACAAGCTAGCGCTTCTCAATGTAAACAAACGCCATAGGTGGATCTACACCTAACATTCACTGTAATGCTACCAAGTATAATAGCGTATCTAGTCGATACTACTATGATTACATTGATATTTTTTTATCATCACAAAATCTATTTTCCTTTAAAAAAACATTTATATTATGTTTATAAACTCAGGAAATGCATCCCTGGACACATGAGGACTTTAAATTATGACCAATGTATGACCTTGTAACTACTTGGTATCAGATCGATACCCAAAATTGTGGTATCATCCAAAACTAATGTAAAGTATCAAACAAGAGAAGAATAAGTGATTATTACATTTTAACAGAAGTGTAGATAAAACATGTTAAAACAAATAACCAAATATTAACAGTAAATGTACAAGCAGATTAATAATCAATTGTCTACCGCTTGTCCCTCATAATGTGACAAAATAATATAACGAGAAATGAAACAATATGTTACTGCATATGTCAGCAGTCAAATTAGGAGCCTGTGTTTGCTTATTTATGATTAAAACAGTAGTTGTCTAGTATGGTTACTATTTTATTTAAGGGCAAAATTGCAATAATAAACATATGTTTAATGTACCATAAGATATGTTGTTAAATAAAGCCAATAATGCCATTTTTGGTGGTCCTCTTTATATAGAAAAGTATCAAAACGTATCGAAATACATTTCGGTACCGGTACCAAAATATTGGTATGGGGACAACCCTAATGTGTTGTATTAAAATGTTAAACTGTTTATCCCATTTTACAGCTCAATTTTGTTAGGCCAGACAACCACTTTTCCTGTCACTCTGTGTCCTGTTCATGTCATTGATGGCTTGAGAGTGGGCACTAGACTGGCATTATTGAAGCTCCAGGGATCTGTTGCCATTCCTCCCCTCCAAAAGCACTGCCCCGGTTTCCCCTTCATGGGGAACACTCTAAAGCACAGCTCATTTTACTAATTGTACTCTCACATTATTATGCTATTATGCTGCAAAGCTCTATTTACCTCTGAAATATTTTAATTAGATTGCCGTCTCTATTTAACCCATCATGGAGTCTTTGAAGCGCTGTGTTTTTAGTGTTAAGCCCTCAGATGAAACAAATGACACAGCCCTTTAATTTAATGAGAAATGCTGCCTACCCAGACTCGGTCTCTGCATCTTTTTTCAGTTCCACCTACTCGTTTTCTGCCATTGAAATCCAGTTAATTGAAGGAGTCTTTCACTGCAACACATGAAGGGCTCGGAATTAGCATCCCTTTTTGCCCGTGATGATGCGGACGCGCATGCTTTGATGTGAGAAGGACACTTTCAGAAGGCGGCCGGCTTGGAGAAAATGAGCTGATGGCCCTGCTATTAGGCCCAAATGCAGATGCGGCCATGTGTTGCAAAACGCTTAATCTTTTAATTGATCACCTTCTGCATGGCCTATTCTCTTCGTATTTCCCCCTGCTGTCTGATCATCCAAAACACATTTAGACATGGCAGGAATTGCTTCTCAAACATAGGGTTAAATGGCAAATTCGGTACAAAAGACACGAGTGGATTGTGTCATATTTTTTACTGTATTATACTGAGTTATGTTTTGTCCTATAATTGCAGATACTTACGGATTGATCAGTATTGCTGCCCTATTACACTGTAAGCATGTTCATTGTAAATTCACAGCAAATTACTGGCTAATAATTGCAATAATTGCCCATTTATCAGTAATTTACTGTTAAATAGAGCTGTGGTTTTACGGTTAATTACAGTAAAGTTAAATGCTGTAGCTACACAATTGTAATTTTTTATACCGTAAAAATATTCATTTTAAATTCACAGTAAATTACCGGCTAATAACTACATTACTTTCACATGTAGCATTTACAGTGATTAACTGTGAAGTTAAACGCTGTAAAATATAAGGTTACTGTTATTTAATGTTTTGCAAGGTTAAAGGACATTTTGATTACAGTGTTTTACTGTGAAATAATACTGTTAATTGCAGGCAATTTTCCCCAGTGTAATAAATTACTCTTTCAGTTTAACAGCATACTGCCACTTATTGTACAAGAGTGTGCGACGTAGTCTCCCTTAAAGTGGTCATATTATGATTTTTTTCCAGCCATTTTTTTACCGCTAGTCCCTTTCGGGGTCACGGGGGGTAGCAGGAGCCTATCTCAGCTGCATTCGGGCTGTAGGCGGGGTACACCCTGGACAAGTCGCCACCTCATCGCAAGTATTATGATTTTTTTTCTACATGTAAAACACGTCCTTGTGGTCTATATAACATGTAATGGTGGTTCTTTGGTCAAACCTTTGCATAGATTATGTCAGTGGTTTTCAAACTTTCTTCACCAAGTAGCACCTCAGAAAACATTTGGTCACCATAATGACCAACAATAAAATACAGTAGCGCAGTAGGCCTAAATAATCATTAAAAACAAGGCATAGGTTTTACTTAACAAGTATATCTAATGTTTAAGGCCACTGTAAGATTACACACTGTTTGAACAGTACCACTGTGTTTGAATATGTAATTGAGTGATTATTTGGCGTACCACTGGAAGGAGACTGTGTAACACAGTTTGAGAATCACTGGATTATGCTTTACAGACCATCTTCAAGCTGCTTTCTGATCGTATCTTCAGGATGCTCCATTATGTGGTCGGTCTTATTTAGGTGCCTCCACTTTGACTGTGTCTTCTCCTCGTCAGCCATGTTGTAGTTTTTAGCGCTTCCATATCGAATCTACTGGCAGACATAATTTTGAACTGTATGCTATTATTTGTTATTAGAAGTGACAACAGCGGAGGATGATGTGCATACAAGTCAATCTGCCCCACAACAAGAGAATAGAGAAAAATATGGAGTTTGTTGACTCCAGCGTCGGACTCGCGCAAAGCTTTTCCGGTAAATCTTTACCATATATGGAGATATCCGCTGACCTCACCAATGGGAAAACATGTCACTAATTGTGCAAACTCCAAACAGCTCGTTTAGAGGAAGTATAAAGGAAAGCAAGATTGTTTTATAAATATCTCTGCCATGCCTTTATGGTTAGATTCCAAGTGTTTGGGACTTATGCAGATCCCAAATACACAAAAACAGGTACCAATAGGTAAGACAAGTTGGTTTTGCAAAATAGGTCCCTTTAAGAGACAAATCAGTTTGAATTTACAGTCATTTGTTGTGATACAACAGAGGACCGTGATTGCAGTATTTGACTGTGAAATGATTACTGTAAAAATATAAGGATATTGTCATTTTTACAGTCATTTGTTGTAATGTTACAGTAAATTGTGATGCTAGTATTATACTGTAAAACAATATGTTAAATGCTGTGACTTTTTACAGTGTACAAAAGTTTATATAGGCTACTAAAGATGTTGTTATCATTCGGAAGATGTATGGCACATTAAACGTATTTGAAAGTTTGCAATCTAAAACACTATCAATAAATCTTTGCAATATTTTTGTGGGTATTTTATTAACTTGTATATATGTTCTTAATGCCAAATTAAAGCTATAAATCAACAACTTATGAATGCATTTTTTTTTCATTTATGGACCTATATTTTTAAATAATTAAAACCAAATTGTATTTACCAAATGACCGAATAGAAACCAACAGGTGCAGAGGGTTTACGACAGTATATAGTAACAAAGTCTATATACTGTCAAACAAACTTGTTATGGTAGTTAAACACTGGTGAAAATAAACACTTGCCAACATTCTGGTGTCCTTTTGTCCTCCCTCAAGCTGCCATTTGTCCCCTTGCCTTATATTATGTGGCACAGCATGCTGCAGGAAACCCAGCAGAGCGCATGCAGGCTTGGTTAAAAAAACACCTGACCCATGCTGGGGAGGTTAAAACAACCCTTCCACTTGTCATCATAGCTGACAGGACGACATGATCATGGGCAATTTTAACTATGGCACCTGCATTATTTTGGCTCTTCTGTAAATTTCTGATAAATACGCAGTAAAAAAAACCCACCAGTATATTATAGTGTTGAACAACATTTTTTTTCACAGTAAAATGTAATCAGAGTCCTCTGTAATATCACAACAAATAACTGTAAATTCAAATTGATTTGTCTCAATGGGTTCCGTAAACGACGTTGCACACTCCCGTGCAGCAGGTGGCAATATGCTGTCAAACCGAGAGAATAAGAAATTATAAAAAATACAATTGTGGAGAAACAGCATATTTGTG
Organism: Nerophis lumbriciformis; assembly: GCF_033978685.3. NCBI lineage: Eukaryota > Metazoa > Chordata > Actinopteri > Syngnathiformes > Syngnathidae > Nerophis > Nerophis lumbriciformis. Next base: position 33,480,662 of record NC_084556.2, read on the forward strand.
TAAATCTATTGTAATGAAGTAAAAATTACAACCGTGAAGTTACATCATTTTGTTGTAACTGTATTTTAATTGACCGTAAAAATCACAGCTCTGAAGTTTACAGTAAATTGCTATGAAGATATTTCACAGTAAGTTACTGTAAATGTTACTGTGAAAGTAATGCAATTATTAGCCAGGAATTTGCTGTGAATTTACAAAAACATTTTTTACAGTGTTGCCAAAAAAAAATAAAATGTTTCCTCTTATTCCCAGGAAATTATGTTGCCTTGTAAAAAACAAAACAAAACAACAAACAATTATTTCACAGTAAAATACTGTAATCGAAATTTAATGGACCCTGACAACAAATTACTGTAAAAATGACGCTATACGTATATTGCACATACTATAACTTCACTGTAATTTACTGTGAATGCTACTGTGAAAGTAATGCAATTATTAGCCATGGATTTGCTGTGAATTTACAAAAACATTTTTTTACAGTGTTGCAAAAAAATAAATCAAAATTCAATGTTTCCTCTTATTCCCAGGAAATTATGTTGCCTTGTTAAAAACAAAACAAAACAAAACAAAACAAAAATATTTCACAGCAAAATACCGTAATCCAAATTTAATGGACCCTGACAACAAATTACTGTAAAAAAATGACGCTATACGTATATTGCACATACTTTAACTTCACAGTGAATTACTGTGAATGTTACTGTGAAAGTAATGCAATTATTAGCCAGGAATTTGCTGTGAATTTACAAAAACATTTTTTACAGTGTTGCCAAAAAAAATAACAAATTAAATGTTTCCTCTTATTCCCAGGAAATTATGTTGCCTTGTTAAAAACAAAACAAAACAAAAATATTTCACAGCAAAATACTGTAATCCAAATTTAATGGACCCTGACAACAAATTACTGTAAAAAATGACGCTATACGTATATTGCACATACTTTAACTTCACAGTGAATTACTGTGAATGTTACTGTGAAAGTAATGCAATTATTAGCCAGGAATTTGCTGTGAATTTACAAAAAATTTTTTTACAGTGTTGCCAAAAAATAATAATTTAAATGATTCCTCTTATTCCCAGGAAATGATGTTGCCTTGTAAAAACAAAAAAACAAAACAAAAAAAACTTTTATATCACAGTAAAATACTGTAATCTAAATTTAATGGACCCTGACAACAAATTACTGTAAAAATGGCGCAATATTGCACATCATTTAACTTCACAGTAAATTACTGTAAATGTTACTGTGAAAATAATGCGTTTTTAGCTGAAAAGTTACTGTGAATTTACAATGAAAATATTTACAGTGTGTCGATAAAAGGAAAAAAAAGTACAACATTTAATTGATCTTGTTCATGACTTTACAGACAACACATTTAAATAGCATGGAGTGCGAGGTCACACATTGTTCAAATGCAAACAAATACAAAATAAAAAGTCCAAATATTGTGCATACAGGAAGTCATACATGATGTATCTTTATGAAAGACATCGACTCGGTTGGGGTGTATAAAATATCTGAAAGTAGAAATTTAAAAAATAAATAAGTCCGACCCTGCGATGCAATTAACAAATGTTAGCCAAGTGATAGTGATAGCCGATATCATGTTATAAATATGTTCGTGTTTTGTACACACATGAAAAAAACAATCACAAACATATCAACAGGTGTGAGAATAAATAGCAACATCATCTTTTAACATTATAGGCATTTTCTAATTACAGTAAAAGAAAGTGTTATTTACAAAAATATACTATATGAGCAGTTGCGGGGGGGGCTGCACTATAAAAGATGATCCGGAGAGCAAATATCATCCTCGATATCAACATCGTCGTTTTCGTCCAGCAGGTAAGTGTTCGCCTCCAGCAGCGGACCTTTCAGACCATCCACGCTCTTCTCCGCCGATTCGCCCTCGCTCGAGTTGTCCGCGGATCTGTCCATCTCTCCCGGGCTCGTCTTGCGCTCGTCCTGGGCTTTTCTCACCTGCTTCTTGTGCTTCATCCGCCGGTTCTGAAACCACGTTTTCACCTGCGATCGATACATCAAATACATGAACGATACAGTCCGTCGAAGACATGATTCTGAGTCAAAGAAATAAACCCAGAAGTCATTGCAGAAAATACCAAAGTATTTTAATTTTTTATTTTACACAAACTATTTTTTTTATTAATATGCAGGAATCTGTAATATGTATACAATATTTGAATGCAGTGGGATTAATAAAATATTTCTAATCGGATATTTATATATTCATTATTGTCCTTATTTTACGTCTCCACACAATTTGTTCCTATTTTAGCATTCATTTTTGGATTGTATTATGATCCTTATTTCTGACATCATTTGTTCCTCTTGTCACAAAGTGTGATGTTTTTTTTTATGTTTGCATATTAATATTTGAGTTTGTTTTCTTTGTTTTATTACTTGACTTGTATTACTTACAATGGGATTACAAACGTATATTATATATACGATATTGTCCTTAACATCGATTCTTTATTTTTTATTTTTTATTAAATCAACAATAATTACAGTGAATGTCCTTTATTTAAAAAAGTAGATTTTTTTTCAATAATGGGAGAACTACAAAAAATATTACACTAAAGATATTTCAGATTTTGAAACACCTTACTGTATTTTTTTATTTACACGTGCATGTATTTTGATCTTTATGTCTAACATTATGTTTCTCCTTATCATTAAATAATATATATAACAGTGTCTTGTTTTTTTTTGTTTTTTTTACATATTATTATTTTAAATTGTTCTTTTTATTACTTTATTGCAATGGTTTTACAAAATATAGTGTCCTTTAACATTGCTTTTGTAAGAAAAAAAAAGAAATTACAGTGGATGTCACATAATTTAAAAATCAGTAACGAGAGAAAATATATAAATTACAGGAGAAGTACAAAAAATATAATTCAGATATATGTATGTGTTTTATAGCTAGAAAAATAGAAAATGTGAAATATGCAAAATGTGGAAAAAATACAAATATAATATGAAAAATAAATATATAATGGGAGGACTACAAAAAATATATATTTCAGATTTTTCAACACCCTTTCTTTCGGCTAAAATAAATTCCGTTTGTATAAACTGTGCTTCTTCCTACTCCTTTTTGGACATGTTGAATTGTGCAAATGTTTCGTATAAATAACGCACTGTTAAGCATGTCTGAAACAAATAAACCAAATTATTTTATATTATATTATATATTATAGCCCATCGTGCATGCATGCAGTTTTATATATAATAATTAGATAAAACACTGGGTCCAATGAGAGTTTATAAATTGGTTCTTGAATTGTACCGAATCTGACATATTTTACAAAAATATTTTCATTTTATTTTGTTTTATATAAAATGTGCTGCCATAACACATAAACATGGGGTTGAGGTAATAAAATAATGCAAATTAACTTTTACCTGAAGAACATCAAACTTGCGTGTGCCGATGTAAAAGTGTTTTAATAATAATAATAATAGTAGTAATAATAATGACAATACTTATACTAATTTCAAGGCACTGGAGTCAAGGTCACCATGCAGAACTTAAAGGCAGCATAAATAAAGCTTGCAGCAGAGCAACCGTGGAAAAAAAAAAAAAAAAAAAAGCAAACAAATGCAGGAGACGCGCGCCTGCCTGCAGGTGAGATTCGTACCTGCGTCTCGGAAAGGCTGAGAGCGGTTGCCAGCTCCACTCTCTCCGGCGTGGACAAGTACCGCTGGATTTCAAACCTCTTCTCCAGGCCAGAAAGCTGCGAGTCAGAGAAAACCGTCCTGGCCTTCCTGCGTCTGCAGTGTTTCCCCGGTAAGTCTGCGTGGTGCTGGAACAAGCCCGGTATCTGCATGCCTGCAGCCCGGGGGAAGGGAGGCTTAACTCATGTTGTATATGCATAATGCCTTAATTGCATAGTAAATGTATAATATTTTTTTTCAATGTGTCAATTTACACTGGGACGAATGTTATCGACGTGTGAATTCCGTTTGTATTAATTTTTATTATTACTATAAGGAGACTTGGTATTATACATTTTTGCATGCAGGTGTATTTTTTGGCATGTTATGCAATTTACAAAACAAATATATTCTGGCGGTGTCAGTTATGTGCGTGATTTTTTTCAGACACAATATAGCTCATACACACCAAAAACACTACAAAATGTTCAATAAAAAATAAAACCTTTTTTTACCAAACAAAAAAAGTTCCTAAAATGTAAGCTTCACTATACTATTCTATTCTTGCACCAACTTATTGTTCCTATTGTTCTTATTAAGATAAAGTAATGCGTTTTTAAAGATCAATACATGGACAATTAAAATAAACATTTTGACCTAACAACATTTATTTTCTAAAATATAAGCTTCACAATTGTATTCTATATTTCTGCACGAACGAACTGTTCTGTTTTTTTGTACATACACAATAAATCTCGTGCACCCTAAAACAATACAAAATGTAAATTAAAATATTTATTTTCCGAACAAAAAAGCTCCTTAAATATAAGCTTTACTGTGCTATTTTAACTTATTGTTCTTACCAGATGTAAAAAAGTACTCTTTTTTTAACAGACACAACACATCTCCAGCACGCCAAAAACAATACAAAACGAATTGAAAGATTTTAATATTAGTAGTTATTTTTTTACCAACCAAAAAAAGCTTCTAAAATGTAAACTATATTCTATTTCTGCACCAATTTTAAAGTTATGTTTATTAGTAATGAAAGGACACGATATAAGTCGTGCACACCAAAAAACAATACAAAATGTAAAATTAAAAAATATTTTAAAACATTTTGTTTACAACCACAACAATAAACAGCTCCTGAATTAAAAGCGTCACTATGCTATTCCATTTTTGCACCAACTTTGAAATTTTAACAGTTTTTATTTCAGACACACTCGTTAAAAAAAAAAAAAAAAAACATACAAAACGCAAAAATATTTAATTGCGTTTTTTTATTGTTTTTTTTAAGCAAAGCAAACAAAGTTGCTATTTTACTCTTACCAGACGTGAAGAAGTACTGGTGATGCTCTGGCTTGTGGAGCGGATGGTGCGGATGCGGGGCCAGTATCGGCGTGGGCACCAGCGGGTATCCATACTCCAGGATCGGCATCCGCGAGGCCAAGGAGCCGCAGAAGGGCGAGGGGATGACTTCTCTCAGCGGCTTGGGCTTGTGCAATAAAATGTCTTCTATAAAAAAGGACGTCGACCTCTGCGTTGGCGCCACACTTGGGTAATTCATGCTCATAGTTCTTTTTCAGAGGTATATTTGATCGCTTGAAAATAAGTTTTTTTTTTTTTATGGGCTCTCCCGGCGTGTCCAGGTCCGAGATCCGAGGGAGGACAGATTGTCATCAAGTATTTATTCTGACAGGAGTGGGGAAATTGATTTAGCCATCAGCCAATTAGAGCGCAGGATAGGTGGGAGAGACTTGGCTAACCCGCTGTTAGCTCCTATTGGCTGGAATTGCGCACTTGGTGAAGCGGTGATCAACCAGTGAACACACACTCATCCCCACGACTTCAAATGTTTGCTGATGTGCATGTTAGAAAACAGCCATCTTACATTCAAAACATGCACTTTTATTTTTCATGGATTTATTTTAGTCCTGCATGGTTTTTAGTTTTTAGTTTTTTTTAAAGGGTCTTTTTTGGTGTGAATTTCAGAATTGTATTGAATTTAAGTAGTGTTTTTTTTTTCCAAATAAATTGGAATTAGTTATATGCAGTCCTTCTTCATTCTTCTTCTTCAATCAGCGGCGTAGCACAAAATTCTGGCTCCTCAAGGGCCCTCCATCCCATGATAAATTCAACATTGCGGCCCCAGACACACACCTGAAAAAATATTGCATGGATTTGGTTGAAACCAGTTTTTTAAAACATGTATAGACCTTAATTTGGATTTTACTGCATTTTTCCCCAGCAAAATACTGAACAAATAATAATCATGAATTAGATTTATACAGCGCTTTTTTAGACACTCAAAGCCATCATTCAATACTCAACATTCACACGATGATGGTGGTAAGCTACATTTGTAGCCACACAGGTGCTGACGGAAACGGGGCTGCCAATTTGCGCCTATATGGGGCGGCGTGGCGAAGTTGGTAGAGTGGCCGTGCCAGCAATCGGAGGGTTGCTGGTTATTGGGGTTCAATCCCCACCTTCTACCATCCTAGTCAAGTCCGTTGTGTCCTTGGGCAAGACACTTCACCCCTTGCTCTTGATGGGTGCTGGTTAGCGCCTTACATGGCAGCTCCCGCCATCAGTGTGTGAATGTGTGTGTGAATGGGTGAATGTGGAAATAGTGTCAAAGCGCTTTGAGTACCTTGAAAGTAGAAAAGCGCTATACAAGTATAACCCATTTATTTATTTATATTTCGCTGACCACCACCAAACATTCATTCACATTCATTCTCCCAGTGCAAGATGGGTGAAGTGTCTTGCCTAATTAGGACAAAACGGCCGTGACTAGGAAGCTGGATTCGAACCCGGAACCCTCAAGTTACCGGACGGACACTACACCATCTGAGCCACACCACCCCTTTCCCCTATACGGTAAATCAGAATTTACGGTCACATTGCAACAAATGACTGTAAAAAGGACGATATCCTTGTATTTCACAGCAATTATTGATATTAACAGTTATTTCACAGTCAAATACTGTAATCATCGTCCTCTGTAACATCACAACAAATGACTGTGAATTCAAACTGATTTGTGTCTTAATGGGTTCTGTAGACTACATTGCACACTCTTAAGTGGCGGAAGCGAGACGGTAATTATTTATTGTGAAGTTACAGTGTAGTTGTCATTTAACTGTAATTAACCGTAAAATCAAAACTCTGCAGTTACAGTAAGTTTCTGTAAAGATATTTGATATCGCAATTGTTCATGTGAAAGTAATTTATTTATTAGCTAGGAATTTGCTGTGAATTTACATTGAACATGTTTTCGGACATATCCTAATAAACCCTTTTAATAATTTGGTTTTGTTATAAAAATAAAAATAAAGAAGTTAGTTTCGTCCACTGAAAAAAAAGCCGACAAATTTAATATAAATTGGACAGAATACGAATTATTCTGTCTAAATCAGGGGTCACCAACCTTTTTGAAACCAAGAGCTACTTCTTGGGTACTGATTAATGCGAAGGGCTACCAGTTTGATACACACTTAAATACATTTTCAGAAATAGCCAGTTTGCTCAATTTACCTTTAACTCTATGTTATTATTAATAATTAATGATATTTATCTTTGTGAAAACACTGATCATCTTAATGATTTCTCACAATAAATATATATAGAAACAGATAAATATCAATATGCAACACTTTATTTTTATATTTTCTCTAAGTGCACATTTTTCAAATTGAACATTTTCAAATGATCACTTCTAAGACAGTCTTGTGAAATCACAATATACCATTTTAACTAGCTAGCCACTAACATTTTTTAACAAATCATGAATTACTTTGCACCATGTTTGTACAAATAATAACTCATGTGAAATACAAAAGTTAACTCTCAAATTTTTAAATAAACCATGTCACACTTTGAACTGGACTCCAAATCTGTTATCTGTTTCTTTGTCAGTTAGTGAAGACCAAGTCTTTAAAATATTTTCTTGGATTTTCAAATTCTATTTGAGTTTTGCCTCTCTTAGAATTAAAAATGTCAAGCAAAGCGAGACCAGCTTGCTAGTAAATAAATAAAATGTAAACAAATAGAGGCAGCTCACTGGTAAGTGCTGCTATTTGAGCTATTTTTAGAACAGGCCAGCGGGCTACTCATCTGGTCCTTACGGGCGACCTTGTGCCCGCGGGCACCGCGTTGGTGACCCCTGGTCTAAATGATTACCGTATATAACCTGTCATTTAAATGTGATTATAAATCTGTCGAGTTTTCCTTTATTTCAGAGCGTAAAGTAGAGATGAGGTGATACATATATATTATCAACATCATAATAATATACATCAACATTATTATGACTATATTATTATTAATGCATGGGAGTTATGTCCCCTGTTTGTAAAAAACTAGTAACACCTCTGTTTCTACCCTTAATCGAGGGTCCTTGAAATGACCACAGTCGTGTGCTATGAGATGCAAAAGTGAAACTTGCACATAACTTTCTCCTACGCTGCCACAAAAAAATCATTATATTTCTCCTGTCGCTTCATCCTTGCTCCAAAAAGCCAGGACTGTGTGTATGTGTGTGTGTGTGTGAGCTTTGATGACGTTATGTCGTCTATGTTGAGTGACGCGTTCCAAGTTCGGTTTGCTGCTATCCAGGTGGAACAAACCATTTTATATTTTTGCTAGGGGGTGTAGGTCGTCTTAGACACTCTTAATATGATTCAAGCAACCTTATAATTGAACTTTCACAGCCACAATATTTTAGAATGAACATTAATGAGGTCTTTTATTTAAATATGAAAAAAACAATCTTCAAACTTTACTAAAGCCCAAACCCACGCGCTTGCTACGAATCCCCACTTAACCCTCCGCTTCGACGCCGCTGGCTCCAACAAGTCAATTCCTCCCAAATTGGCTGTAATTGTCGGTATTAAAATCTGCCAGAGCACAAGTACCGTTCCTGTGCCCATTTACGCACCAAAGCCGCCGCTGTAATTTGATGATACGGTGTTGTCGTCACATTTCTAATCAGGCCAGTTAATGCAAAAGTGTCTTAATTTAGCCAGAATTCAGCCTGCAATGCAATTAGGCAATTAAGGGAGATATTAGAGCGGAAGCTGTAATCCTGACGCTGCAGAGGACAGGACTTCCATTTGATCAGATGGACAGGGAACAAATTGATTACAGAGGGATCAGAGCGCTGGGTCGTTTTCTACAGACTGATGTGCTTTCACTTTAAATATGCATATTTGCAACTCAGGCCACCTTTAGACATAACGAAGGCAGAACTGATTGGAACATACATTTAACATTTTGATGACTGTATTGTACTGTGAACAAATACTGAGAAATCGTGGTGTACTAAACGGAAGAAAAGAGCTGTCGACGCAGATGGAAGCACTGCACTCTCCTGTGCACCTGACTGTGCATCAATAGTGCTCACCGGGATAACAAGTTGCTTTAGCAAGGGGATTAGAAAGTAAATGGATCAAATGTTGATGAATCGCCTTTAGGATCCATTCTTTCGACACGGTTAAGGAGCTTTGTGGCAATTTCATTAAGTGAAAATTGGAGGCAGCGAGAATGCGTCACTCCTTTAAGTGGTACATTCGGATCACCTGATACACCATCTGTGGTGGTGATCAATTAAAAATAAACTATTTTTAAACATACATTTGCGAGGAAAACAGACTTTGGGGAGATTCGTGGTTTTGGGAAGCTTATTTTTGTGCCACATATTAAATTTTTTTTCACGCACAAATGCAGTAGTATGCACAAAAGGCCGGCGACATCTTTGATTTTATTTTTTTTTGGTTACTGTTTGTATGACAAAAATAAGAAATGATAAATAAATAAGTAAAAAGTACAGAATAGGGGGTCAAACAACAAATCAATATATCGATTTATATTCCTTAGATACAACTATATCGATCTGTGCTCGGCAAGTTTGCCCTCCGGAAGATAGGTATCGATCCAAGGTCGTTTTAGAAGGGAATTGATCGATTTTATTGAAAGTAGAAAAAGGAAAACATTGAATTTAAAAATGGCAGTCTTTATATGAATTTTAGCACTTTTAATGATAAGGAAGTTATAGGTTAAGTCTATTTCTCTGTCCGTCAAAGCTACGGTGGTCGAGAAAGGTCATAACAAACGCAAACGCCGCAAGAAATATCATAAATTACAACACAAAACTTTCAGCTACAGCACGATTGCAAAAGCCACAACAAAGACGAACGATACAACGCAACAGTTTTAAAGTCGAAACAACAACTAACAGCCAAGGAAAAGTCATTTCATGAGAAAACAAATAAATAGAAGAGATGGATGAAGGAGGCTATGGAAATTAGGAGGCAAGAGGCCAACACCGTCAACAGGAATGAGGAGATACTACTTCACCGGCGACACCAGGGTGGAGAACAGATACTGTAAGGTCGGCCTTTATTTAGCAGGTATATCTACTCTTAAAATGTTGGTTACTGTAGTTTTATTGAAAATTGCTTGAATGTTGAAAATGTGAGCAGAAAATGCTTCCTTTCGTTAATTCAACCTAAAGGGTTGGTTGCACTTTATTCAAATAAGATGTGAATGCATTGGCCATTAATTGTTGTTGACTTGCTTGTTTGTGTCCATAATTCATTTATACCTAATTCCCTTACAAGAAATAACAGTAATATAGGAAGCTTCACCTTAAGTGTCTAACATACAGTATTTATTTCACACTGCTTGATTTGTTTTGCTAAAATAGTTACTGAATCGATTCCTACTCACTGAATCGTTTTGGATCGTATCATTTGGAATGTTACTGTAAAAAAAAAAACATGAAACTAGCATGCTCATACATTTTTTTCCAGTCATAATACATAAAAAAAAAAGGTTGAACATTAGGGGTGTGGGAAAAAATCGATTCGAATTGGAATCGCGATTCTCACGTTGTGTGATTCAGAATCGATTCTCATTTTAAAAAAATCAATTTATTATTATTTTTTTTTTAAATTAATCAATCCAACAATACACAGCAATACCATAACAATGCAATCCAATTCCAAAACCAAACCCGACCCAGCAACACTCAGAACTGCAATAAACAGAGCAATTGAGAGGAGACACAAACACGACGCAGAACAAACCAAAAGTAGTGAAACAAAAATGAATATTATCAACAACAGTATCAATATTAGTTACAATTTCAACATAGCAGTGATTAAAAATCCCTCATTGCCATTATCATTAGACATTTATAAAAATAAAAATAAAAATAACAATAGTGTCACAGTGGCTTACACTTGTATCGCATCTCATAAACTTGACAACACACTGTGTCCAATATTTTCACAAAGATAAAATAAGTAATATTTTTGGTTCATTTAATAGTTAAAACAAATTTACATTATTGCAATCAGTTGATAAAACATTGTCCTTTACAATTATAAAAGCTTTTTACAAAAATATACTACTCTGCTTGCATGTCAGCAGACTGGAGTAGATCCTGCTGAAATCCTATGTATTGAATGAATAGAGAATCGTTTTGAATCGGGAAAATATCATTTTTGAATCGAGAATCGCGTTGAATCGGAAAAAATCGATTTTGAATCAAATCGTGACCCCAAGAATTGATATTGAATCGAATCGTGGGACACCCAAATATTCGCAGCCGTATTGAACATGTATCTAGATCAGTGTTTCTTAACCAATGTTTGGCCGCGAGCGCCCCCTAGAGGCCGCCAATAAATATCTGTTTCTCAGTTGTGGTCCATATGGGCCGCAGTGGTACTCAATGTAATACACTTTCCCACCACTTATGGCAGTAGTAACAATATCAAACAAACAGAAGAAGACTGGAGCTAAAGTCATAGAGAAGTTTCTTAAGCGCAAAAATTATGACTAAAGTGCTGAAGCTGTACTTTCATTTGCACTTTAATTTCATTGACAGTTTTGTTACGAAACATATTCATTGTTAATTTAGTTTATTTATTATAGCCCAACATAATTGTATGTCAATTTAATTTACTGATGTTTTTATGAGTTGCTTGGTTAGCACTTATTTTTATAGTTAGCCTGACCTAAGCTTAAGGTTTATGTGTTAAATAAGTAATAATCCTTGTGATTAACCACATTATTTCATATCACTTGATAAGGTTGTAAACTGTAGGTTAGATATAATTATTGATTAAAATCAAGAGTATGACTACTAATTCGGTGTTAATATTTGAGTGGGTCCTGAGCCCCTCTGTAGTGGAAAAGTTGCGCCCTAGAGTCAAAAAGGTTAAGAACCCCTGATTTAGATTATACCACATATTCTTACAAACGTTCTGAAATGATCAAACCCCCCAAAAAACACACACATACAATTAAAACACATGATACTGAAAATGCAGCAAATTAAAAATGCTGCAATCACATAAAAGCTGAAGCTTAAAAAACAAATAAAAATACAAATCCTGCAAATGTCACCAAAAAAAAAGGACAAAAATAAAAAACTAAAAATTAAAAGTATGCATGAGAGAAATGCGTTAAATTCACAAAAACAAAATGGAGTGAGGCTATTAGAAATAGTTAAGGGGCTGTTTGCAACCTTTTCACAGCGCTAACTTTTTAACTTTATAGCTTTATACTGCGCCTGGACATTACACACACATTAGTTTTGTTTGTAGTCAGCTAATGATAGCAGATTTAGCAAAGCTTAGCTGCTAACATTAGCAATCAGTGAATGTATATTCTATCCTTTTTTTTTTTCTACATTTAAAACACTTCCTTGTGGTCTACATAACATGTAATGGTGGTTCTTAGATGAAAATGTTGCATAGAATATGTTTTACAGACCATATTCAAGCAGCTTTCTGACTGTTTCTTCAGGATGTGCTGTTTTGTAGGCGGTCTTATTTACGTGCCGAAGTCTTCCTACACATCAAGCCCCCCCTTGACTGCGTCTTCTCCCCGTCAGCTATGTTGTAATTTTTACTGCTTCCGTAATGAGTCCACTGAAAGATGTAAGTTAGAACCATACACTACTTTTTTTGTATTAGAAATGAGGATTTTTTGCATGCGTGTGCATGTACGAGCCAGTCTGCCCCACAACGAAAGGATAGAGAAAAATAAGGAACTTACTGACTACAACTTTGGACTACAACTGAATATAAATGGCGGACTTGAGCAAAGCTCTTCGGGTAAACCTCTACCATATATGGAGATCTCCACCGACGTAAGTAAGGCAAAATATGTCACTAAAGTCTCAAATTCCAAAGTGCTTGTCTGGATCAAGTTTAGAAGAAGCCGAGATTGTTTTATAAATATTTCCGCTATGCCTTCATTAATTGCAATATATTTCCAGCTACAGTAGGAAGGGGATTCATACGACCCCAACTGGCACGGTTTACCTGGCACATGAAACGTAACAAATTGGGGGTGCACTATACACTTTAGCTGCCAGATGGCAGTATCATTTTGACTATCTTAAAATGTATTTTGTGGCAGTTCAGCTTTGACCACAGCATCAGTTGCTATGTAGTGTGGCGCTTTCCATCATTTTCTTCAGACTGCATTGCAAAGTGATTAACCCCGCCTCTTCCCCTCACACAAGATCCTCCAAGGAAAGGGGCAATACGATTCCCTTCCTTACTGCATATGCCGTAACTTCATAATTGTGATTTTATAGTTTATTACTCTTTCAGTTTAACAGCATACTGCCACCTACTGTAGAAAGAGTGCATCGTAGTCTACGGAACCCCTTAAGAGACAAATCCGTTTCAATTTACAACGATTTATTGTGATATTACACAGGACTATGATTACAGTAGTTTACTGTAAAATAACAGTTCATTACTGGGAAATATAGCGTCAGTTGTTGTAATGTTACAGTAAATTCTGATTATAGTATTTTACCGTGAAAAAATACTGTTAATTGCTGTGAGATCCTCGTAATTTTCTATAGTGTAAGACGGATAGCCACACACACGGCCGTAGCTAGGATTTGACAAATACCGAGGTCACAATTTGGTGGTCCAAGAAAAGCTTTAAAAGGCTGAAATGATTGGTATGCCAGCACCATAGAAATAATATTACCTTGAGCAACACAATTAATTTCCAGAATGCCAAACTCTTTCCATGAGGTAAAAATATCAGGTGTTATATTATCTAACGTCTTTGACAATCAGCGTGATTTTGTAACACTCCACTTTTTTTTTAATGATATGTTGAAGTTTAGCATATTAAACAATTTCAACATCATTAAAACACAAATTTATTTATATATATATTTTTTATTTTTATTTGTTTTAATTTTTTTTAATGAATTTATTAATCAATCAACAAAACAATACACTACAATACCACAATAATGCAATCCAATTCCAAAACTAAACCCGTCCCAGCAACATTAAGAACAACAATAAACAGAGCAATTGAGAGCAATTGAGGACACACAAACATGACCCGGAACAATCCAAATGTAGTGAAACAAAAATGAACATTATCGACAACAGCATCAATATTAGTAACAATTTCAAAATAGCAGTGAATAAAAATCCCTCATTGATATTATCATTAAAAACATGAATAAAAAATAATAAAACATTAGAAATGAACAATAGTGTCACAGTGGCTTACACTTCCATCACATCTCATAAACTTGACAACACAATGTGGCCAATATTTTCTACAAAGATATAATAAGTCATATTTTGGTTCCTTTAATAGTTGAAACAAATTTAAATAATGGATCCCATATTTCAATATATGACTCATTATTATCTAAACTAACTGCAGACACAAATTTAAAAACCTTGCTACACTTTCAACTACGACAGTGAACCCAAGATATTTTGCTTTGCAACACAAGCACTAATGACACATGACAAAAAAGTCCATGGTGGAAAATATGATGATAAAATTAACTGAAAATCTCATATTATAAAAATACACAACATAAGGTGGCACAAAATACATGAATAATGAATCAAGCAAAATATGTATTGGACAAAAAATGTTTTACTCTATATTCTCTACTGCTCGCGAGTGTTATTTATGGAGTAAATTGTCTACAAATTGAGAACAGGAAGTGAAAACATATGTGTTAGTAATTGCTATGAAAGGGAAAAGGGGTAGGATTAAATGAGCTACGCTTCTTCCTAATCCTTTTCAAACATGTTGAAAAGAGAAACTGGAGATTATGATGAATAATGTAACTATATGCATGTTTGAAAAAAAACTTCAACTATAAACCAGGGGTCCCCAAACTACAGCCCGCCAGCGTCCAAAATCCGGCCCGCCGGATGTCCCAAGTTAAAAAAAAATTTTTTTTTTTAAATGTATATTGTATTTTTTTTAAAATTATTATTTGTCCTTTCTAATCCATTTTCTACCACTTGTTACTCTCGATGTCTCCTAGCCGCTCAGGCAATTCATATTGTCTAAAAATGCATCATCCCGTCGATAACGTGACATCATCACACTCGGAATATATATATTTGGCCCCTGGCCAAATTTTTTTAACCCAATGCGGCCCCTGAGTCAAAAAGTTTGGGGACCCCTGCTATAAACCATATTTTTTTTTATCAGTGACAGAGCATTACATGGTCAGGAATACGTTCAGTGTAAAATGTTATATGAAGCACCTTGTCATTCAATATTTTACATTTCACATGTGCTTCTTCACGTAAAACGTGCCCCTGCACGGACCGCGAAACCCTAAACGTAGAGCGCGTGTTTTGCGTTTAGGGTGGGGCAGGCTTGATCTCTGTGAGCAGAACCTGATTGACATGACAAAGTTTATACCGACAGCATTTCACATCAGTTTAATTTATGTGAAATCAACATTTTATTGTATGTTAATGTTAATGTTAAGTTGACAGCACATTTCAGATCGGATGATGTTTATCGTAAAAGTGGACTTCATTGTGTTACGTTGTTGTCTGGAGTTGCAGAAGGCTGTGCATGACCAAAGATTGTATATTGAGAGATGATCTACCGCATGGTGATGTACAGCGATGTCCTCAAGGTTCAAGGTTCAAGGTTCAACTTTATTGTCCCCGCGGGGAAATTTGTCTTGGGCACAGTGCATCATTGCTTTCTTAACATACCCAAAAACAACAGAAGAAAAACACAAGCACAGACACAACCACAACCATACAACTAACATTTAAACATCAGAACATGGAGCTTGATAGACATAGGTGGCACTTTGATGTAGGCATAAAATCTACAGTATGGAGATAAAGATAAAGTACCAATGTGCATTGCACTAGAGCTCATGGATAAAGTGCTGTGTGCTAAAGTGCTTAGTTCTAAAGTGCTATGTGCTAAAGTGCTGTGTGCTAAAAAAAAGTGCTAAACTATGTATTAAAATTCTATTGCACATTGTTGGTCAGCTTAATGGAGGCTGGGACAAATGATAATTTAAGGCGGCATATTCAGGAAAGAGTGGGTGTTGTGAGTTGGAAATAATTTTCTTAGCTATTTTCCTAACTGCCTGCTCATAGATGCTCTGTATAGGCTCATATTCTTTCCTCCCTACGATTTTCATTGCCGTTTTATGCATGCCGGCCAGTTTGCTTTTTAGCTTAACGGTTAGGTTGCCAAACCATGATGTGATCCCGTATCTAATGATGCTCTCTACAATGGCACGGTAGAAAATCATCATGATGTGGCTGCTTACGCCGTACAATCTTAATCTTCGCAAAAAATATAGCCTCTGTTGCAGTCTATTGCACAGTTTGTCAATATGTGTCTTCCAGCAGAGAAGATTATCAATATGAACCCCTAGATATTTATATGAGGATACCTGGGTGATTTCCTGATTTTTGATGACCACTGGCTCATGGTCAGTCACTTTCCTCGGATCCAAAACCATTTCCTGTGTCTTGGTCACATTTAAAATAAGATGGTTAGTGTCACACCACCTAATAAATAGGTCTATCTCGTCTTGGTACACAGAGGGGTCCGTATCCTTGTGTAGAAGGCTTAGGAGCACGGTATCGTCCGCAGATTTCACCATATAATTGTTAGGGTGCACAGTCCTACAATCATTGGTGTACAATGTAAATAGTGTTGGTGATACAACGCAACCCTGTGGGACGCCTGTGTTGCAGTGTTTGGTGTCTGACAGTGTTCTGTTGACCTTCACTTGCTGTGTTCTGTTTGTTAAAAAAGAGTGGAACCATTTGATCAAGGTGGAGTTTACACCCATGTCTTTGAGCTTCTCCAAGAGTATGTGAATTTGCACTGTATTAAAAGCTGAGTTGAAATCAACAAATACAATTCTAGCATAAGCTTTTGTGTTTTCAAGGTGCTTGGAGATAAAATGCAAGGTGCAAAGGATTGCATCATCAGTACTGCATTCCTGCTTGTAGGCAAACTGGTACACATCTAAATTTGGCTTGACATCCTTCATGAGCAGTGACACAACAAAGTATATTTGCAGTCAGTCATATCATCTTCTTTTTTGTCACTTAAAAAATACAGAGGGCAAGACTTGGGTGTCCTCAGTGGCAGTTACGGCCATGGCCACGAATAACAGTTGCTTGCTGCATTACCTCAGACAGATCAGGAGTAAAGTGACCATTGTAGTTAAATGGAAAAGTGCAAAAGCGCGTTTCCGTAAAAGTGTATTTAAAAAAAAAAGCAAAATCCTATTGCACATGGTTTACTTTATTTATGTTATTGATCGGTGATGAACAAATGCGAACACAGGTGTGGAAGTAAAGAAGGACAGAGAAAAAATAAAACTGCAACACAGAAGTCTCAAACCTTGTTGTTCAGGGTTTCTTTTTTTTCTTCTTTTTTTTTTTAATGAATGTACGTAGTATAGCATCTTTGGCTGTTAGCTGTGTATTGGCTATCACTCTGCCCTTGCTTGGTGGCAGCAGTTGTTTAACATAAACATAAGGTGTCCACCTTAATGATATTGACACAACACTTTATTACACCGACACCTAATAATAGTGATACTACAATTTATGATCAATCAATCAATCAATCAATGTTTATTTATATAGCCCTAAATCACAAGTGTCTCAAAGGGCTGCACAAGCCACAACGACATCCTCGGTACAGAGCCCACATAAGGGCAAGGAAAACTCACCCCAGTGGGATGTCGATGTGAATGACTATGAGAAACCTTGGAGAGGACCGCATATGTGGGTAACCCCCCACCCCCTCTAGGGGAGACCGATAGCAATGGATGTCGAGTGGGTCTAACATAGTATTGTGAAAGTCCAGTCCATAGTTGATCTAACATAATAGTGAGAATCCAGTCCATAGTGGGGCCAGAAGAAAACCATCCCGAGCAGAGACGGGTCAGCAGCGCAGAGATGTTCCCAACCGATGCACAGGCGAGCGGTCCACCCCAGGTCCCGACTCTGGACAGCCGCAATTCATCCATGGCCACCGTACCTTTGTGTCCCCCCCTCCTCCACAAGAGAGAGGGGGGCAGAGGAGAAAAGAAAAGAAACGGCAGATCAACTAGTCTAAAAAAGGGGGGCTATTTAAAGGCTAGAGTATACAAATGAGTTTTAAGATGGTGATAGTGATAGTGACAGTAGTTGTGCATTTAAAAGTAACATAATCAGAGAATGTCCGGCTTTATGATAGTGATACTACACGTTATGAAAATGGACAACACTTTATCATAGTGATACTACACCTTATTATAGTGATACTACATTTTATAATAGTGACACTACACTTTATAATAGTGACACTACACTTTATAATAGTGATACTACTTACACTTTATGATAGTGACACATAATGATTGTGTACTTTATGATAGTGTGATTACACTTCATGATAGTGACACTAGTTGTGTATCTAAGGTGTCTGACATAAACATTGTATGTCCAGCTTTATGATAGTGATACTACACGTTATGATAGTGATACTACACTTTATGATAGTGATACTACACTTTATGATAGTGACATACAGGGGTCTCCAACCGGTATAGCTGGTGATACAGTAACTCATTAGAGGGTCAAATAATACTTTGGTTCAACTCTAGTATTTTGATTGTTAAATCCTGGCACTAATTAATTGTGTTTAAGTGGACATGTCCTTGGTAAAAAAAATAAAAATAAATTTTAAATGTTGCCAGTCAAATTAATGAAAGACAACAATGGCAAATGTAGCACTTTGGTTTGCATTTGTATATGACTGGTGTCATGTGTTAATAGCAATCAATAGCAAAACCAAGTCGTGCATGTTTTTGTGTGGGTAGCATTAATCAGGCATACAGTAGTAGCATACATGCGGTTACCCGACTGCAGTTTCTGCATCTAGTATTCGGTTACTGTGGAAACAATCAAAGGGATGTTCCCCACGCCTGCACCAAACAACCCTCCACCCATAAAGCTGTACATCCTGCACCTGGAGGAATAAACACACATACAGGGGAACACAAGGTCATTTATCAGCAGCAGGGGGTGGCATGACCCCCTCCAGCCCACATAGAGTATACATACTTCTGCTTTGTAATGAACAAACAATGTCTACTGAAATAAGCTGTAGGTTCACCATGTGTGTAAGACAAGGCAAGTTTATTTATACAGCACAATTTGTAAACAAGGCAATTCAAAGTGCTTGACAGAAAATTACAAAAAGGCTAAAATAAAAATAAAATAATCATCCATCCATCCATCTTCTTCCGCTTATCCGAGGTCAGGTCACGGGGGCAGCAGCCTAAGCAGGGATGCCCAGACTTTCCTCTCCCCAGCCACTTCGTCCAGCTCTTCCCGGGGGATCCCGAGGCGTTCCCAGGCCAGCCGGGAGACATAGTCTTCCCAACGTGTCCTGGGTCTTCCCCGTGGCCTCCTACCGGTTGAGGAAAATAATCATAAAAATAGTAATTCATGTTTCAAGCATGAAATATAATCATAAAACATTCATAATTCAAATTGAAATCAGAGAGTGTGGATACAATACTTTCAGTTGTCCTATGCACAATTAAATGAACTTGTTTTTAGCCTGGATTTGAACATTGCCAATGTTCAGACCTGTCTAACATCTTCTGGAAGACTACCACGGGACGGCGTGGCACAGTTGGGAGAGTGGCTGTGCCAGCAACCTGAGGGTTCCTGGTTCAATCCCCACCTTCTACCAACCTCGTCACATCCGTTGTGTTCTTGAGCAAGACACTTCACCCTTGCTCCTGATGGGTCTTGGTTAGGGCCTTGCGCGGCAGCTCCCGCCATCAGTGTGTGAATGTGTGTGTGAATGGGTGAATGTGGAAATAGTGTCAAAGCGCTTTGAGTACCTTGAAGGTAGAAAAGCGCTATACAAGTATAACCCATTTACCATTACCACAGATTTTAGGAGCATAGAACTGAAATGCAGCCTCACCATCACCACTGACTCTGGGCACCACTAAGACCACTCCCTGGGTTTCTCAAAGGCAGAGCTGGTTCATTTGGTTCTAACATGTCAAGAGATGTACTTTGGCACAAGACCAAGAAAAGACTTGTACACAAGCAGAGTTGTTTTAAAGTCTATTTTCTGAGCAACAGGAAGCTAGTGCAGTGACCTAAACACTGGACTGATATGGTCATATTTCCTGGTTCTAGTAAGCAGGAGCAGCAGCATTCTAGATGTGCTGAGGCTGCTTTACAGCTCATATAGAGAGCCCACTGAGTTGGCTATTACAGTAGTCTAACCAACTGGAGACAACGGCATGGACTTGTCTTTCTAAGTCTGCTTTGGACACAATTCCTTTGGTTTTGACCAGGTTTTTAGGTGGTATTTAAATAATGTGGCTATTAAAGTTCAAGTCTCAGTCATTGATTACCCCTAGATTTCTTACATGATCATCGGGTTTCAGGAAGAGGGTTTCAAGGTGACTAATAATAGTTTCCCTTTGCTTCTGTGGGTCAAAGACAATACTTTCGGTTTTAACTGAGTTTACCTAAAGAAAGTTGTTTTGCATCCACACTGATTTATTCAAAGCATCAATAAAGTAAATCAACAAGCGGCCGTTCACCTGCCGTCAGTAACATGTAGATCTGAGTGTCATCTGCATAGTTGTGGTAGGACACATTAAAGCTGCGTATTAGCTGGCCTAGTTACAGCATGCACAAGTTAAACAACAGGAGTACCGGAGCCCCGAGGAACCCCGCAGGTCATAGTCATTTGGTCAGAGACACTGTTATGTCCTGTGATCGAGATAGGACTTGAACCAGTTAAGAACAGAACCAGATATTCCCACCCATTTGTCTAACTTCTGTAATAATATAGTATGGTCAACTGTGTCAAAGGCAGCACTCAGGTCCAGCAGAACCAAGACTGAGACTTTTCCTGTGTCTGTGTTCAGGCAGATATCATTTGTTACCTTGACCTTGATGTGTTTCAGTGCTGTGATGGGGCCTAAAGCCTGATTGGAAAGTATCAAACACATTGTTAAACAGGAGAAAGTCAATCGGCTGTTGGTATACAACTTTTTCTAGGACTCCGCCCATAAATGTCAGGTTTGATATGGGCTGATAGTTGTTCAGTACTGTCGCATCAAGACTATGCTTCTTTAATAGGGGCTTAATGACAGCAGTTTTTAAAGCCTTTGGAAATGTTTCAATCTGAAGTGAGATGTTAACTAGATGAGCTAACTGTAGTAAGAACCTGCTCAGCACAGACTTCAGACATCTAGTGGATAACTCATCAATGCAGCATGTTGATGTACTTAGACTGTGGATGATCTCTTCAACTGTTTTGTCAGTGACAAGAGTGAAATGTGTCAGCTGTAGTTATCTAGCTGGCTGCAAACTTTATCATAGAAGAATATTGCAAACTCGTTGCACTTTGATGTAGAAATGAGTTCTACAGGAATTGAAACTGGAGGGTTTGTTAATCTGTTTACTGTAGCAAACAGAGCACTATAGTTGTTACTACAGTTTGTGATAAGTACAGAAAAATAATTTCCCCTTGTTGTACGCAAAGTCTGGTTGAACACATTTAACTTTTCTTTGTAAAGCTCATAATGAAGTTGGAGCTTTGACTTGCGCCATTTCTTTTTGGCTTTGTGGCACTCCCTTTTCTGTGCCCACACCCAGTCTTAATTTCGCCATGGTGCCTTTTGCCTTTTGTTAACCATTCTAAGCTTGACAGGAGCAAATGTATACAAAACCTTTACAACACTTGATGTATATGAGTTTAACAGATCATCAACATTAGAATACAGAGTGTTTTCAAATCAAATCATTTCCACAAGCTGTGTCTGTATACAGGGGCGCCGCTAGGGATTTTGGGCCCTATGAAAAGAATCTTTACAGGGCCCCCAACACAGTGTCATTATTTTTTCTGTATTATAATTTCATCATCATTAGGGTCCTCTCTGGGCCCCCCTCCATCATGGGCCCCTAGAATCCGTCTCCTTTATCCCCCCTTTTCGGCGACCCTGTCCGTATATGATATAATTTATGAGTCCACAGACCGCAGACCCAAACTGCTGGTTTGGTTTTAACAGACAAGTCAAAGAAAACCCAAAAATGATCCGATAAAGCAACATCGAAACATTCACGTTTGAAATAGCAAGACCCTTATTAATGATCAAATCAAGAGAGTGCCCTCTGCTGTGGGTGGGCTTGTTTACATGTTGAGTTAGACCAGTGCTTCTCAAATATTTTCTGTTACGCCTTACCTTGGAAAAAGAATACATTTTGCGCCGCCCAATCTCCACCGTGATTAGAAATTGTATAATTTGTCTCTAAAACTGTTATAAGTATACCTCTGCATAACATCGTAAGCTATTTAACATTAAAGGAAACAACACACCGGTCTTTCCTCGTCTCCCACCGTGGTTACAGTGAAGCCAAGTGCTACATACTCTTCATCATATTCTGGCACGGAAAAAAAAGCATCTTCTCTGAGGTCACACGTGCCCCGCCTGGCATCGCACACCTGTAGAGTTCATTCTATCAGTCTGTGGTAGGTTAACATTTACATTTCCTGTTCATACACGCACGCACGCACAGCTTATTAAAACCGTGTATATGTTTTTCATGAAACATTTTAGTCCAACCAATCATAATGTTGATTAAAGCATATTAAAGGACACTTTTCAATGTGCTAAAACATCATTAAATAAAATGTAAGATGTAAAAATAGAAAAATCAAAATCTATAAATCCCATTTTAATTAATATTTCTCTTTTTAATTGGTTTCCTATTTATTCATTTTAGCATTAATAATATATTAAATTGTCCATTAAAAATTATATTGTCGAATAGAACCTGAAATAATGATATTAAAACATTTATATTTATTTCATGAAACATTCAGTCCAGCCAATCAGATCGTTGATTAGGGCATTAGGGATTAGGCAACTCTAACACAAGGAGATAAACCAGTGGCATATACAAGTCGTGCTTTGACGATGACAGAAAGAGGCTATGCACAAATTGAAAAAGAAAGTTTGGCTATCGTGTTCGGCATGGAAAAGTTTTACCAATACACATATGGTCGTCTAGTCAGAGTGCAATCGGACCACAAGCCTCTAGAGACGATCATCAAAAAAACACTGATAAACTCTCCTAAAAGACTGCAACACATGCCTCTCAGACTACAGAAGTCTGATCTGAACATCACGTATATGCCTGGACGTGACATGCTACTCGTTGACACTTTGAGTAGGGCCTACCTGCAAAACGCCAACAAAAGTCAGACTGAGTTGGAGGTCGAATGTGTCAACATGGTTGATTATGTGCCAATCTCAGCTGAAAGAATGGACAATATACGCACAGCAACAGAATCAGATCCAGAACTACGAACATTGATCAAAACTATCCAACAAGGGTGGCCAAAAGATAACAATTGTGTACCTGTTGAAATAACTAACTTTTACTCATTACAGGATGAACTGAGCACCCAAAATGGATTGGTTTTCAGGAGAGAGAGAGTCTTGATTCCAAACTCGCTCCGAAAGGACATCACTCAGCGGATTCACTCTTCTCACCTGGGAACAAAGGGATGCCTCAGCTAGGAGGGCAAGAGACTGCATGTATTGGCACGGTATGAACGACCATATCAAAAAGCACGTTGCTAAATGTGACACGTCGATCTATGGACACAAAACAACAAAGAGAGACACTACAACCACATGAGATCAGTACCAGACCATGGGCTAAAGTTGGAACAGACTTGTTTACTTTTGACAACAAAGAGTATCAAGTGACTGTGGACTACTACTCCAATTTCTGGGAGGTGGACTACTTGCAAGATACAAAGTCAAGCACAGTCATTCTAAAGCTGAAAGCTCACTTGGCACGACAAGGCAGACAACGGACTCCAATTTAGTTCTACAGAGTTCGCAAACTTCAGTCAAAAATGGGAATTTATGCACAAAACTTCCTCTCCTGGCTATCCGCAAAGTAATGGCAAAGGGGAATCAGCTGTTAAAACGGCCAAACGACTGATGAGTAAGGCAAAACTGGCTGGACAGGACCCGTATCTAGCCATTTTGGATCATTGCAACACCCCAACCCAAGGTTTGGATACGAGCCCTGCACAAAGACTCTTAAGCAGGAGAACAAGGACCCTTCTACCGATCAGAGACAGCCTACTCGAGCCAAAAGTGACCAACAATGGGTCAGGACTCGTGAAGAACCGACAGAGACAATCAAAATATTACAACCAAACGGCCAAGGACATGGACTCTTTGAAACCAGGTGATGTTGTGCGAGTGCAGCCTTTTGATGCCAACGCTTTATGGAGAAAGGCTACAGTGAGCACTCCACTTGGTAACAGATCCTATGCAGTGGAGCTGGACACAGGCAGTGTTCTTAGAAGAAATCGTCGCCATCTAAGAAAAGCTGTAGATATGCAACCGGACAGGTCAGAACAACCCCAAACTGAGACGAGACGAGACCCAGTGTCTCAAAACACTGAGAGCTCACAAACCACTACACGGTCAGGACGTGTGGTACAGCGTCCAAGACATTTGAATGACTTTGTGTGTACTTAGGATCAGAGAAAAATAAAATAAAAAAGAAAGAAAGAAATGTGAACTGAGGTTTCGGTATGATGAGTAAAGGCTCTTATGGTTATGTTCTGAAAATAAGCTAAAGCTAAGGTACATTGTTCGGTAACTAAAAAAAAAAAAAAAGAAAGAAAAGTTATGCACTGTGAAACTGAATGTAATATTTGTTTTGCACTAAGAATGTTTTAAATAAGTAGCAATTTGAAAATGCATACTATTTTGAGTTTGTATAGTAGCAACTTAAAAGTTAATTTGGTTGGATTTAATATTTGAAAATAATATTGTCTTTTTTAAAAGAAAAGGATGTAGCAATAGGAATTGCTTGTTTGTGTGTTGTTCCTACCCGAAAGGTTTAGAGTGACGCACCGGGAGAAGTGTGCCGGTTATGTTGAATGGCAACTGTTCAATCAATCAATCAATCAATCTTTATTTATATAGCCCTAAATCACAAGTGTCTCAAAGGGCTGCACAAGCCACAACGACATCCTCGGTACAAAGCCCACATACGGGCAAGGAAAAACTCACCCCAGTGGGACGTCGATGTGAATGACTATGAGAAACCTTGGAGAGGACCGCATATGTGGGTAGTCGATGTGAATGACTATGAGAAACCTTGGAGAGGACCGCATATGTGGGTAACCCCCCCCCTCTAGGGGAGACCGAAAGCAATGGATGTTGAGTGGGTCTGACATAATATTGTGAGAGTCCAGTCCATAGTGGATCCAACATAATAGTAAGAGTCCAGTCCATAGTGGGGCCAGCAGGACACCATCCCGAGCGGAGACGGGTCAGCAGCGCAGAGATGTTCCCAGCCGATGCACAGGCGAGCGGTCCACCCCGGGTCCCGACTCTGGACAGCCAGCACTTCATCCATGGCCACAGGACCTGTGCCCCCCCCCCCCCCCCCCCCCCTCAAGGAAAAGGGGAGCAGAGGAGAAAAGAAAAGAAACGGCAGATCAACTGGTCTAACAGGGGGGGCTATTTAAAGGCTAGAGTATACAAATGAGTTTTAAGATGGGACTTAAATGCTTCTACTGAGGTAGCATCTCTAATTGTTACCGGGAGGGCATTCCATAGTACTGGAGCCCGAATAGAAAACGCTCTATAGCCCGCAGACTTTTTTTGGGCTCTGGGAATCACTAATAAGCCGGAGTTCTTTGAACGCAGATTTCTTGCCGGGACATATGGTACAATACAATCGACAAGATAGGACGGAGCTAGACCGTGTAGTATTTTATACGTAAGTAGTAAAACCTTAAAGTCACATCTTAAGTGCACAGGAAGCCAGTGCAGGTGAGCCAGTATAGGCGTAATATGATCAAACTTTCTTGTTCTTGTCAAAAGTCTAGCAGCCGCATTTTGTACCAACTGTAATTTTTTAATGCTAGACATAGGGAGACCCGAAAATAATACGTTACAGTAGTCGAGACGAGACGTAACGAACGCATGAATAATGATCTCAGCGTCGCTAGTGGATAAAATAGAACGAATTTTAGCGATATTACGGAGATGAAAGAAGGCCGTTTTAGTAACACTCTTAATGTGTGATTCAAACGAGAGAGTTGGGTCGAAGATAATACCCAGATTCTTTACTGATTCGCCTTGTGTAATTGTTTGGTTGTCAAATATTAAGGTGGTATTATTAAATAAATGTTGGTGTTTAGCAGGACCGATAATCAGCATTTCCGTTTTCTTGGCGTTGAGTTGCAAGAAGTTAGCGGACATCCATTGTTTAATTTCATTAAGACACGCCTCCAGCTGACTACAATCCGGCATGTTGGTCAGCTTTAGGGGCATGTAGAGTTGGGTGTCATCAGCATAACAATGAAAGCTAACACCGTATTTGCGTATGAACCCTGAGGGACTCCGCACGTTACCTTAACATAGTCCGAGGTCACATTATTATGGGAGACGCATTGCATCCTGTCAGTAAGATAAGAGTTAAACCACGACAAAGCTAAGTCTGACATACCAATACGTGTTTTGATACGCTCTAATAAAATATTATGATCGACGGTATCGAAAGCAGCGCTAAGATCAAGAAGCAGCAACATAGATGACGCATCAGAATCCATCGTTAGCAGTAGATCATTAGTCATTTTTGCGAGGGCTGTCTCCGTAGAGTGATTTGCCCTGAAACCGGATTGAAAAGGTTCACAGAGATTGTTAGACACTAAGTGTTCATTTAGCTGCTGTGCGACAATTTTTTCGAGGATTTTCGAAATAAAGGGAAGGTGGGACACCGGTCGGTAGTTTACCATGAGGTCAGGATCAAGGTTAGGTCTTTTGAGCAGAGGATGAATAAAAGTTCCCTGTGAGTAGGCTAAAGCTCAACCGTCCAGTTTGTATAGTCATTGAAGACAGAACAAGCTGAAACAATAATGCAATATATATTGTTAAAAGTTAAGAAATGTCATTAAAAATAATAAATAATTTAAAATTCGAATGAATATATTTCCCATTGTCTTCAAATTTCTTAGTTTTTAGAATTAATAATTTATCAAATTGTCTATTAATTAATTCCAAAAGCAGGATAAAACTAAGGATAGTGAAGTGTAAAAAAAATCTAACTGATAAAGAGAATAAATACATGAAACACAAAATAGACTAAAATCACACAATTCTCATGTTGGATTAAAAGCCAAGGAGTACAAATGTGTTTTAAGACAGTATATAAAACTCATTAAAGAGGGATACATCCAAATAACCAGAGGCATATCGATATATTAAGATAATGATACTACAATAATTTATATTTATTTCATGAAACATTTCAGTTCAACCAATCAGATCATTGGTTAAGCTTTTTAAGGACATTTTTCAATGTATCAAAGTGCTTCGAAAGAAACCACAAAAGCATGAGTAAAACATGCAAAGTCCAAACTGGAAACCAGTGCTTAAGATATATCCAAATGTACAGCAATCAGCAGTCACATATTTGTAGCTTTTGAATTTGCTAGAAAAAAAATAAAAACAAAAGTGGACACAGTTTGGCAAATTGTGGAAAAAAATACGACTACATGTTTTTAATTAAAAACGTGTAGTGACCGCTCATAAAGACACATCGTGTTGAAGTGTTGAATTGTGACTGTAACACCAGAAAACATGAGAAGCTAAAATAACTGTGAACTTGGTATCGCTACACCAAGTTCAACTTTTATTATGTGTACATTTTACATTTTCATTTTTGAATTGAAAACCTTTGTTATGTTTACTGTATGTGTGTGAACTCTAAACATTCTAATTAATTAATTAATTAATTAATTAATTAATTAATTAATTAATTCTAATTATTTTACCCTATTGTTGGCCCACCTGCTTCTCCCCTATCATTTTTTCATTCAATTTAAACATTTCCACTTTTCAAAATGTTCGGCTAATTCATGACAGGTGTGTCCTGCTAGCATGCCAATATTAGCAGGTTAGAATGTTAACACTAGCATGTCTGCTTTTTTAGCTATTTTTACAGGTAAACACTTAAGAGTCTTATAATTTAGTACTTGACGCTTGATAGCTTTTTAGCTATTTTTTAAGGTATTGACCTGAGTCAGATATTTTAGTACTTAACACATGCTTACTCTTAGCATGCTAGCATTAGCATGTTAGCATTTATAGCTATTTTTGAAGGTATACACGACAGCCATATATTTTAGGTACTTGACACAGGCTAACTGTTAAGTCATATTTTTTGTTACATGACGCTTTCTGACTAGCATACTAATTGTTAACATTTCAGTTCGACTCCGGCTTTACTATTCACATGCAAATTCTAGTTTATAGTGCTGTCAAGAAGGGCTGAGCAATTATATGATCTTGATCATTGATCGCGCCTAATTTGAGTTCGATCTCGATGATCAGCTGTTAGCATATTTCCTCGATCAAACATAATAATAATAATAATAATGGATTAGATTTTATACCGCGCTTTTCTATTGGTAGATACTCAAAGCGCTCACAGAGAAATGGGAACCCATCATTCATTCACACCTGGTGGTGGTAAGCTACATTTGTAGCCACAGCTGCCCTGGGGTAGACTGACGGAAGCGAGGCTGCCAGTTTGCGCCCACGGCCCCTCCGACCACCACCTATCATTCATTCATCATTCATTCACCAGTGTGAGCGGCACCGGGGGCAAGGGTGAAGTGTCCTGCCCAAGGACACTTCACAAAACAAACATGGCGGAAACGTCTGTTAAAAGTTATAAACACGTTTGTAAAGAGAATTTAAAAAACACCTACAGTATGTTGGTGTCTTGCCAGAGTTCCTATTTTGTAGGAAAACCACATTTTTATTCCTGCTTTAGGAGCACTTGCACTTAGAGGACAGGAGCTACACTTCCATGTTCAGATAGCATTTTCACGCATTAATAATATAAAATGTGGATTGTTACCATCATGATTTGATTGTCAAAGATGTTAGGTGATAATTATAATACACTTAATTTCAATCTGCAAGAAAATATTTATTTAGGTAGAAATATCACAGAATAACAGAATAGCATGATCGTATTGTAAAAATGTTTTCTGTTGTCAGCTAGAGCGGATGTAAAGCGTAGCGCTATTATTGTGAAGCCACCAACGGAAGTGTGTGATTGGTATGAGAAAAGACTTGACATGTTTTGATGAAAATCTCCGATAAAAGTGATTTTAGACATCCTCTCTACCGTCGTCGTTTCTGCTGAGCATATATTCCATCTTACTAAATCAGTTATAGTAACAATTTACATTTTATGTTTTCAATGCACTCAACTGTAATCCAAACACGGACGTAAAGTGTCTCTTCACTGCAAGCAGCAATGCACGCTCAGCATTTGCTGCAAACATGTTGTCTCACGGCGATTGAAGGTAAACTTGTCTTATCTTGTCTAGAGAACAACTGACCATGGCTTTGGATCTGAGATTTCCATAAGGTCCCCCTTTCTTTGTGCAGTTCTGAGAGCTATTTTGGAGCTTGTGGCTCAACTGTAACTGTACGCCATTACACTCTTTCCCCAAATTACGGAACGGGCCGAGGGTCAAAAACGTTAATTGTGCTTTAAAAAATGCTCACCGTTTAAGGGACATATAATTAACGCGTTATTATCGCGTTAACTTTGACAGCCCTAGTTGGTACGCATTATTTTACAGTACCTCAGATTCAAACTGCACTTTAATGTATTTTCATTCAATATAAGACACAAAATTGGAGTTTTAAAAACTCCACAATGTAGGTCACTGCTTGTTGTTTGCCAAAGCACAGGTGAGAACAGGGGTCGGGAACCTTTTTGGCTGAGAGAGCCATGAAAGCCAAATATTTTAAAATGTATTTCCGTGAGAGCCATATAATATTTTACAACTAAATGCATGCATTTTTAAGTAAGACCAACATTTTTAGAGTATAATAAGTCTCTTATTATTTTTAATAACATTGTTGTTCTGAAGCTAACCAATAATAAATAAAATACTTCTTACCATTAATGCGACTTCTTGAACTGTTGCGGTAGAAAACGGATGGATGGATTAAAATGCATGAGAATGTTTTATATTTTGAACGTTATTTTTAACACTGTGATTACCAGCTAAGTTATTCATTACTTATCGTGTTAAGCAATGTCAGCTAAGATTTATCTGAGAGCCAGATGCAGTCATCAAAAGAGCCACATCTGACTGTAGAGCCATAGGTTCCCTACCCCTGGGTGAGAAGCACTGATGTATACAAGTAATTGAAGAATACAAATACTAATTTACCATTTGAAAGTGTTGTTTTAAATGTTAACTTGAAATAAAAGTTTTATAGTGTTCACTACACCAATTATACTTTGTTTACTGCAGAATGTTTGCGATGACACGCAAAAAAAGCAAAATAATTATGAGAGGAAAAAAACATTTTCTCTTCACCCCCACAAAACGTACCGAAAAAGAAGCAAAACCGTGGCCCTAAAATCAGGTACGGACCACAGCATGGGTTACCTGTACTGTTGCACCTGTAGTAAACACAATCATAGATATGAACAAAATGACAGATGTCAGCATATATTATTACCTTGATCAAACATAGTGGAAATGTCTGTTACAAGATACTGCAGTAATAAACAGTAGGGATGTGGTACTCGGTAGAATCCTGCAAAGGACAAACCGCTTTATAAAAGAAAAAAAAAGTGATATAAATCGAGATCGGATGATATGAAAAAATGTATCATAATTTTTTTTGTCATATCACCCAGCCCTACTGTCAAGCCAATAAAAAAACGAGTGATTGGATGAGCTTGATTAATTAAATGAATTAGGCCCTCAACTTGAGGTCAATTAATCAATCAAAGTTTACTTATATAGCCCTAAATCACGAGTGTCTCAAAGGGCTGCACAAGCCACAACGACATCCTCAGCTCAGATCCCACATCAGGTATTTTTCATTTAAATTAGTTACAATATTATAAAGAAAAAAAAAGTGGCTTAAGTTTTTAGTTTTCTCAGGGCATTTAATTATTTGGAACTGGACTGTTTGATTTTTCTTAGAAGACGTTTCACCTCCTATTCAAGTAGGCTTCATCAGACCATGCTCATAGACTTAGATTGGTCAGATCTAGTCTAGCGGTTGGTGCCAAAACCCCAAATATGTATACTCCAACACCAGGAGAGTGTGCCTGGGCAAGGATGCATCCGCCCTATCGTGGTGAGAAGAGTTGTTTTTCTCACTGAGAATACAATGACCTGGATAATAAGAATGTCCACAGACAGTCATTTGTTGTTTTTAACAGACTTAAACAGTCTTTATTTACTAAAATAAAAAATAAATCAATCACATATTTTAGAAGGTATATTATATCATGTTTTAAGCCTTTTTTTTTTTTTTTTAACAACAAAACATGAAGTTATTTACTGAAAAACTTTGCTTCTATTTTGTCCAGTGTGCAATTTATGACACACACGGGCCATTAAAACATTCTGCACCATGTAAGTTTGCTCTGATTTGAAAAGTAATGTACACATTAATGTACATGTAATATATCACTACATTGATTTTTAAATATATTGTACATATCATTGTACATATAATACAGTACTGAAGCACAGATGAGTTACAATAATATCACATCAGTTTAATGTGCTTCAAAACACAACATTTTTCCATAGCTCGTCGAATAGAGCGATGCATGTTACTCTAAAAATATACATACTCCCGAAATTCAGCGCCTCTCCCGAAAACCTCCCGGGACAAATTTTCTCCCAAAAATCTCCCGAAATTCAGGCGCACCTGAGTGACGCGTCGACAGTTTTCACGTCCGCTTTCCCACAATATAAACAGCGTGCCTGCCCAATCACGTTATAACTGTAGAATGATCGAGGGCGAGTTCTTGGTTTCTTATGTGGGTTTATTGTTAGGCAGTTTCATTAACGTCCTCCCAGCGTGGTAACAACACACAACAGCAGTCACGTTTTCGTCTACAGTAAAGCAGTTCATCTGCCGTAAACAGCAATGTTGTGACACTCTTAAACAGGACAATACTGCCATCTACTGTACATGCATATGTGACAATAACGTCTAGGACTTTTAGAGAGTGCAGTGCACAACTGCGCACACAACAAGGAGACGAAGCAGAATGCATCATCAGAGAGAGTGTTCAGCATGGTTAGAAAAATAGTGACAGAGAATAGAACAAGGATGGACAATTCAACCCTTAACTCAACAATGAGTAGATGAGTGTTATGTGTGTGTATATGTGTAAATAAATGAACACTGAAATTCAAATATTTCTCTTATTTATATATATATATATATATATATATATATATATATATATATATATATAATAAAATAAATATATATATATGTATATATACATATATATATATATATATATATATATATATATATATATATATATATATATATATATATATATATATAGCTAGAATTCACTGAAAGTCAAGTATTTCTTATATATATATATATATATATGTATATGAAATACTTGCCTTGGTGAATTCTAGCTGTAAATATACTCCTCCCCTCTTAACCACGCCCCCAACCACGCCCCCGCCCCCACACACACAACACCTCCCGAAATCAGAGGTCTCAAGGTTGGAAAGTATGAAAATAAAATTGTTTACGCCACGCTTAAAACAAGACAAAATTTAGATTCATACAAACCATAAACACAATTTGTCTTTAAGTTTATTATTAATATTTGAAAGTATTTGTTAGATATGATTCCTCCTATCCCCACTATTAGAAGCAGCTAATTAACTTAGTCTCGTCACAGCATGAGACCTTTTTTTTCTCGGCGTGGCTACATATTGTCTTTGTGCCTTGTTGTATACATTGGCATACAGAGGCAGTAACTTCAGAGATTAACGCAACTAAAAGACATGTGTGTTAAATATGACTGTAATTAATCAATTGCTATGAACCTGATCATTCTACACCCGTATTTCTTTAAATGGCAGATGTACAAGGATTCTCTTTTTTCTGGTGAAGAGAAGTCTTAAGATGAGGCAAATCATTTTTATTTTTGCCAGGAAAAATCTACATCATTCTTTTTCGTTATGAGAACTCTGTAATCCATTTTCCTGATTTTTTTTTTTAGCTTTGGGTAGGTAAATAGAATAGGCAAGTATTATGGAACATCTCACACCTGTGTACGTCTCTTAATGTGTTCTGACGAGACTATTTCTTCTATTGTGCCTCTCTCCCGTATCCAGCACCACATTACTTTGACACACACATACACAAACCATGAAGATGAAAGGAGAAGAGTAGCTCCATTACCTGCA
The DNA here is from genome assembly GCF_033978685.3 of Nerophis lumbriciformis. Classification (NCBI taxonomy): domain Eukaryota; kingdom Metazoa; phylum Chordata; class Actinopteri; order Syngnathiformes; family Syngnathidae; genus Nerophis; species Nerophis lumbriciformis. Next base: position 33,514,020 of record NC_084556.2, read on the forward strand.
TTACAGCAAGTTGCATAGACCAATTGACAGCAACAAAATGCCCCTGAAAAAGCATTTTTTCTTCCCCCACAGATTTGAGTGCTCTACTTACATATAACTTCATTTTTATAGACCACAGCCTATTTTCTTCAACCCTGAGTGTTGCAGCCAGGGGAGCATTTGATATCCACAGTCCATCAACACGGACAATACACCTCTGTGGCAGTAGAGAAAATTCATGTTTTGCCAAATCCAACTTTGGACAGATTTATTCTGCTATGGCAAGTCTTTATTATCACCTATGGAAAATGAGCTAAATGGGAACACTCTGAAGAAATGATTGATTAACATCACAACACACACATGCATGTGAATAATGCCAACGTTTTATTTATGTGCATAGGCTAGTGAATAAGATACTTAAAATTAGGGATGTGCCGATCGATTGGCCACTGAATCTCATGATCACCATTGCTGATTAAAGCATTTTATTGACGATCACAAACGTCGACATTGTATTTATTTTTGATCACGCGGCTGACAAGCAGCTAGCCGCTAATTATGTGTCTCCATACACAGTGTGGTGCCGCTCCTTTAAACTAATAATAATTACTTCCATTACGACAAATAAACTACATTTCTTTGTACCATTTTCAAGTAGCATTATCACCGGAGAACGAGGCTTAACATATTACACACAGAGGAAGAGAAAAAGGAAATAGTTTAAATACTGTTTTGATATTGTTAAACTGTCAATAGGATTCACCAATAAATACATTGAGCACGTAATTGATATCGGTATAGGTATCGGCCGGTCTCAATCATGGAAGATTGGTATCAGAATTATTGGCACAATACCATGATCCGAACATCCCTACTACAGAAAGTGACAATGTGTGATGGATTAGAACAGTGGTTCTCAAATGGGGGTACGCGTACCCCTGGGGGTACTTGAAGGTATGCCAAGGGGTACGTGAGATTTTTAAAAAATATTCTAAAAATAGCAACAATTCAAAAATCCTGAATTTTGTTGAATAATACTTCAACAAAATATGAATGTAAGTTCATAAACTGAACATCAAATCAAGTAGGCTATCCCATTCATTACAATGCAACAATGCAATATTCAGTGTTGACAGCTAGATTTTTTGTGGACATGTTCCATAAATATTGATGTTAAAGATTTCTTTTTTTGTGAAGAAATGTTTAGAATTAAGTTCATGAATCCAGATGGATCTCTATTACAATCTCCAAAGAGGGCACTTTAAGTTGATGATTACTTCTATGTGTAGAAATCTTTATTTATAAAAATCACTTGTTTATTTTTCAACAAGTTTTTTAGTTATTTTTATATCTTTTTTTCCAAATAGTTCAATAAAGACCACTACAAATGAGCAATATTTTGCACTGTTATACAATTTAATAAATCAGAAACTGATGACATAGTGCTGTATTTTACTTCGTTATCTCTTTTTTTCAACCAAAAATGCTTTGCTCTGATTAGGGGGTACTTGAATTAAAAACATTTTCACAGGGGGTACATCACTGAAAAAAGGTTGAGAACCACTGGATTAGAAAACTCAAAATAAACACTACTAACAAACATACACATGTTTTACATTCCACCAATTATCTTATCTTAAGTACAATGTCTGATGAAGTTTGATATGTATTACTTGAAATAAACAAAATAATCTGCCAACAGAACAAATGTTGTTTTCTGTATTTTTTTGTAGTTTATAATTTATAAAAAAAAATACTAATTTGCTTGTGTACATGTCAAAAAAGGGAAATCTAAATATAGATTAAAAACAAGTTAAAATTTATGGGGACGCTATAAATAAAAAATGGACAACAGACAAAATGACTCATATATTTCATTGGAGGGAAGACCTGTCCAAGAAAAGTTGGTTGAAGTGAACAATTTATTTAAATGTTTTTTCATATACTTATATTTGGTATCAAAGCACCTTATTGACCATAAACAATGTACTGGAAAGGTGCAAAAAAAAAAAGTTTATCTTTTTTTTTTCCGAAACATTTTGCAATTGTCTTTCATTCTTTTAAGTTTTGCACTATTGAAATTAAGATATTCTGTATTCTTATCAATTCTATGTATATTTGTTCCCACAAAAAATTACTACAAAAATTAAGTAAAAACAAACTAACGAAAAAAAACCCAATGGTGTTAATTTTTTGTAAGGTAAAATAAGTTGTCTTCGATTTAGCAGATTTTTATTTTGCTAGTGTCACTTGTTCCAAGTGTTTTTTGTTTGTTTTTATTTTTGGCATCGGCTGATGTCACTCATATCGGTATTGGAATCGGTAGCATAAAACCGTGATCGGAACATCCCTACTTAAAATTCAGCCCACACTATTTATTCGCTTTCAATGAGGGGGCCCTAAACCTTTTGTTGATGCAATGCCGAACGTCAAAAAGCATTTCTTTCCACGTTTAAAATTATATTAAAATACATATTCTTACTTGGATAAAATACACCCCAATAACTATGTTGCATACAATAAATTCCTGTCCTTGCAAAAGGAACAAATGGCTGGGTACAAAATGACCAAACTGTACGGTAGCGAGGGGCAGCCTGTCGCTCGTTTATGAATAGAGTGGGACATTGGCAATAACAATAACTAGAAATTAGAGTATTTTCCAACCGTGCCATTTATGAAGCACGAGGTCACAACAACCAATAACCAACCCTGAAAACGATTGAGATTAGCAGACAAAATGCTTCTAAATCTTTATGTTCCAGACATACTTTGCCTAAACGGCTAAATCAACTCCGAATGGTGTTTTTAAGCTTTCAAATGGCTAATTTTCAGCAAGTGCTTTCAGGGTTTTCTCAGTAAATGAAAAGCAGTTCTAATCGGGCCTGTGGATGTTGCTGCCTCTCCACATCCACCCACGAGACAGCTGCGTAGACGGGGAGAAAAACCTCTCCACTTAACCACTTAAATGAATATATCAAGAAACTAATTTGCTATTTTAATTGTGCGATTTACGGAGACTCTACTTCACTTGCACCGCTTCCATATTGGTTGATTTCCAATGTGAGCACACATTAGATTGATTTATGAAAGACTGCAGAAATCACAACACTTAAGTCTTTTCATTTTCTCTCCCTAATGAAATAATTGAAATTCCTGTCAGTGTCTGCACTTAAAGAGGAGAGATGGCGGGTTTGCTTGGTGGCTGAATTAATTTGTGCTTTTCTTAGTGGGCTGATTTTTCTTTTCCACCAGAAAGCCACATAGCCATTCCATCTGTGGAACCCAGAAATAGATCAGTGCATCCATTTTGTTGAGATTTGCCCATCCCATTAAGTGATTGCTTGCAGAAATGGCAAGGGACATTTCTTCTGATACGCTTTCAGAAACAGCGCTGGCAGACATTAAGGACACATTATTGAGTCCCATTTTCTCTCAGCTACAAGGATATCCATTAGAGTGGCACACAGCCCTAAATTTTTCCATTTTCTCCCTCACCAAACTTGACTTCACACATCATTCCTGCTTGTGTTTTGTCATTTGCCGCCACAAATTATATCAGAGGAAAGCCATCTCGTAGTGTGTGGCTTGTCTGCTCGGGGCTATTTGCCAAGACTTGATTCTGAAGTGTCATAATAGACCCATCATTAGGGATAATCATGACTGACAGCACGGTGCGTGGAATTCTATTCAAGTCCCTCACTGTAAACTTTTGCTTTGTGTGTTTTTGTACATTTGTATTACATCTAGGGATGTCTTCGAATCTGATTTGTTGGACTTTGCCCATAGTCGACGACCAGTCCAATTTATGGCATTTTTAAAAAGACAAATACACATTATATGTTGTAGTGCAGGGGTCACCAACCTTTTTGAAACCAAGAGCTACCTCTTGGGTACTGATTAATGCGAAGGGTTACCAGTTTGATACACACTTAAATAAATTGCCAGAAATAGCCAATTTGCTCAATTTACCTTTAACTCTATGTTATTATTAATAATTAATGATATTTATCTTTGTGGAAACACTGATCATCTTAGTAATTAATCACATATATATAGAAACAGATAAATATCAATATGCAACACTTTATTTTTATATTTTCTCTAAGTGCACATTTTTCAAATTGAACATTTTCAAATGATCACTTCTAAGACAGTCTTGTGAAATCACAATATCCCATTTTAACTAGCTAGCCACTAGCATTTTTTAACAAATCATGAAATACTTTGCACCATGTTTGTACAAATAATAACTCATGTAAAATACAAAAGTCAACTCTCAAATTTTTAAATAAATCATGTCACACTTTGAACTGGACACCAAATCTGTTATCTGTTTCTTTGTCAGTTAGTGAAGACCAAGTCTTTACAATATTTTCTTGGATTTTCAAATTCTATTTGAGTTTTGTCTCTCTTAGAATTAAAAATGTCGAGCAAAGCGAGACCAGCTTGCTAGTAAATAAATACAATTTAAAAAATAGAGGCAGCTCACTGGTAAGTGCTGCTATTTGAGCTATTTTTAGAACAGGCCAGCGGGCTACTCATCTGGTCCTTACGGGCGACCTGGTGCCCGCGGACACGCGTTGGTGACCCCTGTTGTAGTGTATATTGACTGGTCAATAAGTGTCAGTAATGTCCCATGGATACTAGGATATTTCCAAGTGAATTAATTGTACTGCCCAATGCAGCTGAGATAGGCTCCAGAACCCCCGCAATCCAGGGCTACACATCAATCCTTGATAATATGCAAGAGCAATTGACAACAGAGGAAAACCAGACGACATGTACGCTGCTTCAATGGAGCAACAAGTGGTCAACTTTTTGCCATCAAAGGGAATTGATTTCGATATTAACACCATTGATGCGTGCATCTTGCTCTGTGGTCCCCAAACTAAGGCCACATCCGGCCCGCCCGCGTCCAAAATCCGGCCCGCGGGAAGTCCCAAGTTAAAAAAAAAAAAAAAAGATTTAATTATTATTTTTTTAAATCTGTCCTTTCTAATCCATTTTCTACTGTTTGTTACTCTCGGTGTATCCTAGCCAATTTTTTTCAAATTAGATTGTCTAAAAATGCATTTTCCTATCAATAACGTGACATTATCGCGCTCGGAATATATATATATATATATATATATATATATATATATATATATATATATATATATATATATATATATATATATGTATAACAGCCCGGCCCCCGGCCAAATTTTTTTTAAACCAATGCAGCCCCCGAATCAAAGAGTTTGGGGACCCCTGATCTTGCTGAATTAAAGAAGCAACAACACCACGGCAGTCATCATCGTGAAGCTTGCCAACAAGAAATCCAAAAAGCTGAAGGGCACAAATGTGTACATGAACGAGCACCTCACTAAACGCAATGCTGAAATCGCTAAGAAAGCACGTGACTTGAGAAAACAAGGGAAAATTCAGGGAACTTGGAGCGCCAACTGCAAAATCTACATCCAAATGAATAGGGGTCCAGAAGCAAATTTAATAGTCGTCAAAGACATCAAAGATCTGGACGAATATTGAAACTCCCAGCAACCAAAACAACAACGACAATAGAGTCTGAAGGAAAACAAACCTCAACATTCAACTACAAAATTACAACGCTCCAAGGGATTACCGAACAACAAGATCTGTACTCAGGTGCACATTCATCTACACTTATAGGCATTCATAGAGCAACACAAATGATTGGTGAACAGGAAAGTATGGAACTGAAAACCTTCAGCAGCATAGATTACAATAGTCCGGGATTAGATAAGGATATAGATCCAGATACAATTTTTTTCTTTCATACCAGGAATAATTGTTTTTATTATACAGACAAACAATATAATGAAAACATTAAAATCGATTATTCATTCAAACGGCAGAAATTTGAACGCAAACTACAACAACGTGAATTATTTTTTGGAACAATTCAACCAACCCTTCAAAGTGATCGCTATTTCAGAAACATAGATGGATGATCTAAAAAAAGAATGGATTTTGACCTGGTAGTATATGAACTACATTATATCAACAGAACCAACAAGGACAGAGGGGGAGTAGCTGTGTACGTAATGAAGAACTTAAACTACAAAGTGGTAAAAAATATGTCATTGGCTATTGATAATATCTTACAATATTTAACCATTGAAATATGTTATGTAAAAAACAAGGACATATTAAACAGCTGCATTTATAAATCACCTAAATCAAACATTGATACGTTTGAGAACTGGATTAGGGCAACTTTTACTGAAATCAGTCAAAAAATTACTTTCTTATGTGGAGACTTCAACATTGACCTCTTGAACCCTAACAAATAAAAGTACATGGATGACTTTATTGACACAATGTATAGCCTGAGTTTATATCCTAAAATCACAAGGCCAAGCAGAATCTCAGGACACAGCGCAACACTTATTGATGATATTTTTACTAATGATTTTGATAATAATACCACAAGTGGCCTGCTAATATCCGACATCAGTTAACATCTGCCAGTTTTCATAAACTATGACGGAAACAACAAAGAGGAATATTGTTGACAAAAACACATTTCGAAGAATATACACATGACAAAGTATGACAGCTTTCAAGAATGACCTGAGACATCAAAGTTGGAACAATATATACAGTAACAATTATGTAGATGGTGCATATGGCCAATATTTGTATACTTCATGATACTTTATGACAAACATTGTCCATTGAAACAACTTAGTAAGAAGTAACAGAAAAACAATCAACCATGGATGACAAAAAGACTGGTAAATGCTTGCAACAAGAAAAATACGTTGTATAGAACATTTATAACACATTAGATCCACAGAGGCAGAAAACAAGCACAAAACACATAAGAAAAAGCTAACTGGCACACAACAAACATGTAGGAAAGAATACTACAGTCAATTATTAGACCGCAACAAAAATAATATGAGAGCAACATGGGGCATCCTAAATAGTATTATTAAAAATGGTACTGAGAAGGATTATCCGAAATACTTGAAATGTAAAATATAACAATATGAATGAAGTAGCTGAAAGCTTCAATAAGTACTTTGTGAACATTGGACCAAATCTGGAGGAAAAGATTCCAGATCCCGAGTCAGTTGCGGACTCGATCTTCCTCCAAGTTATCGGCCTGCCGATATTATCGGCCGATAAATGCGTTAAAATGTAATATCGAAAATTATCGGTATCGTTTTTTTTTTATTATCGGTATCGTTTTTTTTTTTTTTTTTTTTTTTTTTTTTTTTTTTTCTTTATTAAATCAACATAAAAAACACAAGATACACTTACAATTAGTGCACCAACCCAAAAAAACTCCCTCCCCCATTTACACTCATTCACACTCATTCACACAAAAGGGTTGTTTCTTTCTGTTATTAATATTCTGGTTCCTACATTATTTATCAATATATATCAATACAGTCTGCAAGGGATACAGTCCGTAAGCACACATGATTGTGCGTGCTGCTGGTCCACTAATAGTACTAACCTTTAACAGTTAATTTTACTCATTTTTATTAATTACTAGTTTCTATGTAACTGTTTTTATATTGTTTTTCTTTTTTATTTTATTTTTATTTATTTTTAAAAGTATGTTATCTTCACCATACCTGGTTGTCCAAATTAGGCATGATAATGTGTTAATTCCACGACTGTATATATCGGTTGATATCGGTATCGGTTGATATCGGTATCGGTAATTAAAGAGTTGGACAATATCGGAATATCGGATATCGGCAAAAAGCCATTATCGGACGTCACATCCCTAATAAAAACGTTTATTGAAGAGATTTCAGAACCTTTAACATATATCAGCAAAGAGGCAAATTTCCAGACAGAATGAAAATAGCAAACGTCTTACCAATTTATAAGATTGGAGACAAACACCAGTTAACAAACTGCAGACCTGTTTCTATACTTCCACAATTTTCTAAAATGATTGAAAAACTGTTTAACAATTGATTGGACAAATTCATAAAAAAAAAGAGAGAGAGAAACACTCAGACAACCAAAACGGATACAGAGCCAGCATTTCTACATCAATGGCATTAATCAAAATAACGGAAGAGATTACCAATGCAATGGATAGCAAAAAATGTGCTGCTGCAATGTTTTTGGATTTAACAAAAGCATTTGACACAATTAATCATAGCATCTTAATAAACAAACAAGCAAGGTATGAATAAAGCAAATATGACAAGCAGTAGAAAATGGATGGGATGGATGTTCTGGACCAAAAATCACTTCATATACTGCTCACTAGTGTTACCATATCTGAGTTATTGTGTAGAAATATGGGGAAACAACTACAGTACAAATCTGTGCTTCATTCACTAATGATGTTACAAAAGAGATCAATTAGAATAATACATAATGTTGAATATAGAAAACATAATAACCCTTTATTTATTTAATCAAAAATATTGAAATTCAACGACTTTTGCAAACAGCTAAAATTATGTACAAAGCAAACTATAACCTGCTACCCAAGAATGTACAACAATTATTCTCAAACAAAGATGGGAAATATAGCCTTAGAGGAAAATGTCATTTAAAACATTTGTATGCACGTACAACATTTAAGACCTTTAGCATATGTATGTGGAATTAAATAATGGAAGGGATTAAGGAAGGAAATAAAAAAGCATTGATATGATCAGTTTAAGAGACTGTTCAAACTACAAGTGTTCACAAGGTATAAAGAAGAACAATTATGATGAACATCTTAAACCTTTTTTTTTTTTTAAAGAAGAAAAAAAAACCATCTCATTCATTTCCTATGTGAACCCTAAATTACTTAATTATTTATTTATGAGAACTTAATTATTGTGTACATGTTTGTATGTCTAATATTTATTTATGTATTAAATATTTGTTCATGTATTGTATAATAATGTATTTACTCATGTATGTTCTGTTACAGAGAACAAAAAATGGGATAAAATTGCTATGACACGGAAAAGGGTAGAATTAAATAAACTCTGCTTCTTCCTACTTTTTTTTGGACATGCTGTAATGAAAAAAGTGGAAATATGCGATGCATAACATTATACAGACGAACTGGTTCAAACCGTCGTTTCTGTATAGTCCAATGTTTACTCCTAATTTTGTGAGTTGCGAGAGTAGGAAGCTTCCGACTAGTTTGCATTGTTTCGGCCAACTCATAACTTCCCATTGTTACGTCGAATGGTCCAGTGGTCTTTCGCCAAGGTTGCTTTTGGTGCGTGAGTATTGAGTTCTTTGCGTGGATTATGATATTCCTTTCGTCCATGGTGATGTTATTGTATTTTGAGTCAAAGTCCAGTGTTCAGTAGTTCCCTGCAGATGGAAGGATACAATTCCTCTATGTCGAAGCAAATGGATCTGCGTTGCTCCTTGTCGCTTATGTTCTTGAACCAGTTTATTACGGCTGTTGTGTTTTTCCATTGGTTGAGCTGGGAAATGTTGTTGATTTTGTTGTTAATTCTGTCCAGGATTTGTTTGCTTATTTTTTTGGCAATTTCTGATTTGATTTGGTTAATCAACCGGCATGTTGGTCTGCTTGCAAAATTGGGTTTGTGGTCTTTCAGTGTGATGAACGCCTCTCTGCTGGCCGTAGAGCCTTGCTTCTGTCCTGGCATGATGAGACCAGTTCGTTGCGTTTGTTTGAAGTGGACATGCTGGGGTGCTTTATAATAAAACATTTTTCTTTCAGGCACAGGTTACATCTTTTAGCTGCACTGTTGTATAATGAGCTAGATGGAACAATTTGCCATGTAATGGCGTGACCAATTGTATTGTCTTTAAGAGTCCATCTGTATTTACTCAGCTCTGTAGAGTTCTCGAGTTGGGGCCTACGAAATGATGCTTTGTGATTGTTAGAACAGGTTTTAAAGGTGTTTTCTGTGAGTCCAATGTATGTCTCTGTGTTTGAGTTGTCCTTGCGGGTAATGACTCTAACTCCACAGATAGCTGCAATTGCAGACAAAGGCTTAACTGCCCACTCAACGGAAACTGTTTAAAAACATCAGTTGTTTACCAAGCCAGCGTAAAGAAACACAACAAACTGCTCTCATTATGCCGGCACAGAAGCAAGGTGCTACTGTGTAACAATGGCCACACCTCCATGTAATGTACCCTATATATATATATATATATATATATATATATATATGTAACAACCACAGACACTTCAATAAACTCCCCTGAAGAGCAGGGAACCTGTGAAACAGGCTTGTAAGTATGAAATAGCCTCTGTGTTTTTCCTGACCTAACGTATATTCCACTCTACCCCGGTATTGAGCACTGTATAACGGATAAACCACAGAAACCTCGACTATATATATACATATATATATATATATATATATATATATATATATATATATATATATATATATATATATATATATATATATATATATATATATATATATATATATATATAGTAATTAATTAATTAATAATTGTAATTGTAGATGTGGACAGACTTCAGAGCATCTTTCTTGTCCGTACACACCTCCTCCGCAACAGCGTTCAAACACTTCTTTACAAACTCCCCATCAGTGAACGCCTTTCCACAGCTTGCAATTAGTTTAGCTAGCATAGCTTTTCTCCTCTCACTTTGCCCAGCAAGCTCGCATACTGCCCTCCGTGGCGAGTTTCATAGTGTCGCTGAATGTTAAATTCTTTAAACACCCCAATTGTCTCTTTGCAGATTAGACAAACTGCAAAAAGTCAAAACTCTACACTCGGAAAGTATTTTACGTTTTCCCAACGATTTCGCCATTTTTATTCCTTGAGCACTAGTTGACTGAAAGAGCACGCATTTGACGTCACGTTATCAGTGGGAAAATGCATTTTTAGACAATATGATTTGCCTGAGCGGCCAGGAGACGCCAAGAGTAACAAGCGGTAGAAAATGGATTGATGAATGGGCTAGAAAGGACAAATGAAAACATTTTTTTAACTTCAGACTTCCCGCGTGCCAGATTTTGGACGCTGGCGGGCCGTATCCGGTCCGCGGGCCGTAATTTGGGGCCCCCTGCATTAAATGGTATGTAGATCACAAGGAAGTGTTTTAAAAATGTAGAAAAAAAAACACACTTAAATGACCCCTTTTAATGTGCCTTATAATCTGGTGCGCCTCATGGTCCGAAAAATACGGTAATAAGAGATTTTTAAAAACCAAAGCAACGACCACTCTGAGGAAACCGAAACTAGGTTTTGCCTCTTACTTTCCAAAATCTATTTGTCGTCACATGAAACTATTTTTCTAATATTCAAAGATGAATGCAATCAATTTATCCTACTAACACACATTCTGTACGTGGTCTCAGCAGGTATCAACTCACCTCCATCCCACAGAGGGGTGTTTAACATCAGACTACTCCAAGTTGAATCGCTAAATCTTCGACTATTTGAGGATAGTCCTAATTAAATCTAAAAAAAAGTGTGATTATTTAATTGGTTCCTGTGTGTACGATAAAAGTCTAATTCAGGGAAAAAAAATTGTGGCGCTTTTGATCTTGGACATACTTTATAATTTATTGCGAACTACCTGTAGGGTTAGAAGATACTCCGTTGTTTCTTTTCCCCAACCCGAACCCTAACCTTTTTTCCACTGACTGGATTCTGCCCCTTCGTCCATGGCGAAGAATTATGATGTTTATCACCTTTTGATGTTGTATGACTCGGATAAACACTGGTTGTTTTTCAGAAGAAGTGGACAAAATATTCTATGACATTCCATACCAACGCTTTAAAAACTATAGCTGAAAAAAGTGTTGTAAATTAGTTACATACAATATAAAAATATTTAGACATTAAAGCAAAATAAAAATCAATCTAATTAAATGCAGATGAAATAAATAAAAAATTGACTACAATAGAAACAAGAAAACAAATGTTATCGATTTTCTCAGGCTGTTCCGAACAGAAGGGAGAAAAAGTGGGCAAGAAAAGATCATTGTCTGACCTACAAGCAGATGGTTTAACATTTTTGGAACAGCAACACAAAAAAGTTTCTGCCCCTTCTGAGCTGCCATTTAGATTTTGGTACATCTATGAGTAGCTGATCCGCTTAAACCTGAGAGGCTGAACAAGATTATATGGGTGAAGTAGCTCAGGGAGTTAAAGCAGGGCAATACCATTACAAAATACAGAAGTATTTAAAAACAAATTAAATATTTTTAAAGGGGAACTGCACTTTTTTTGGAATTTTGCCTATTGTTCACAATTATTATAAGACATGACGACGGATGGATTTCTTTTTAATGCATTCTAAATATTAAATAAACGTAAATAAAAGTCCGCTTACAAAGGAGCCGATGGGAGCTCCACTATTCCACCCATAAACTCCGATAAATAACTATTAAAAAAGTGCCAACCAATACTCCATTCACATTTTGTGAGTTGAATATTAACCAAGTATTAGCGATATTGTTATTATAAGCGCTGACGCAAACAAACTATTTATAGCGGCGACCTGATCACTTCCGTGTGTGCCTATGTTTACATCATCAAACGGTCTGCTTTGTCCTCGCTTCCTTGCTCCCTGTAAGTTTATTGGAGATCATAAATCATGCATCTCACCTGGACATGAGACGTCTGAGTAGGTATTTCGAAAAGTTGGGACACTTTGACAGTCAAATAGGACCTGGAACTGGCGAGAACAACACTGTGGAGGGGGGCGTGGCCTGCGGGCCTGCAGCGAAGCGGGGTGTGCCAGGACCGGCCTCGAAATCAGCGACAGGTGCGTAGATGGTACACCTGGGCCTGGTTATCTAATCACCTGTCGCTCTGTTAAAAGGCAGCAGCCGGGAGGAGAGAAGTGTTGGAGTGGGAGTTGGAGCTGGAGGGGAGCTGGCATGAGAGCGAGAGCGAGACCAAGAGAGAAAGAGAAAAAGACAATTGCTGAAAAGCAGCCTGGGACATTGCGTAACAATAAAACAATATTGTACCCCTGAAACGGACTCTCATGTCGGTGCTTGGTGGTCTGAAGAACCCCCAGGAGGGCAACCTCCACAAACACAAAAAGCGCTTGTTCAGTTAGAAGTTTTGACCCCAGGGTTCTATGTTTGCTAACAAGGTTAAAATGTTAAAGCAAAGATCAGCAAGTGTGTTTACAGTTGTCCAAGTTCCTCTATACAACATAAACTGTTTTTAGGAATTTGCTGCAAAAATATTTCCGACTTGAAGAAGAAAATACATGAGGGAACTTGTTTGAGAATCACTGGACTAATTGGACACGCTTAATGTACTTAGCAAATGATGGGCGCCCAGTACAGGGGGCACCCGCCTCTCACCCAAAGTCAGCTTGAATAAAGTCTAGCTCAGCCGTAACCCTAATGAGGACAAGCTGTATAGAAAATGGTTGTTCAGTTCAGTTAATTTATTTCGTTCATAAAAAATCTAACAAAGGAGAAATAAAAATCAATCAATCAACACAACATTACAGTAAAATATGAATGAAAAGGAGCAGAAAGAAGTTGAAAACTTATAATATCTGCCACCTATTTTCACAAATACATCAATTGACCTTCAATGTTGGCGACTACAAACCCATATTTTCATTTTACAACAATTAAACCAATAATGGAAAAATAATTGTAATCAGTCATATCTTTTCATCATCATCATTTGTATATTTGTTTTAATACAGAAAGAGATTTATGTTTTTCTATTCCACTGACAAGATTGTTCCATAAACTAACACCTCTGTATTGAAATACTTGTTTTCATTATCACTGTTCTAAATCTAGATTTATTAAAGATCTCAGTTCCTTTCAGATCATAATTACTTTCTCTTCTTACAAATCCGTTTTGTATGTTGTTTGGTAGAATTGTTGCATGTGCTTTATTTATGATTTTCAGGATATTGTAGTCTGCCAGTTTATGACATTTTAACAAGCCTAACTGCTTGAATATTGGGTTTGTGGTTTCCTTTTATGAATGTCCAGTAATGACTCTTACAGCTCTTTTCTGCAGAAGCAAAATGTTGTAATCAACTGGCCATATTATGATTTTTAAATCAGTGATGGGCAAGCTACTTGGAAAATATAGTAAGCTAAGCTACAAGTTTCTCTCGATTAAATATAGCTGAGCTATTGGTGAAGCCATCCCCGGAGAATTGTAGCATGCTACACTACAAGTTACATGGCAAAAGTAGCTTGCTACATCAAAGCTACATTTGACAACATTTATATCTTTGGGCCCTCATGTTTAAAATTAATGTTAATGTAACTGAGAGTGTACAAATGGACCGAATAAGGGCTCATTACTAATAACTATCTGTCATTTAGCTGGGGACCCCCTAAAATAACCTCTCTGGGTCCTTGCTCCCTACTGTATGTATTTATTTAGTTTGCCTTTCCTTTGGCACACCCCTACATCCATCCATTTTCTACCGCTTGTCCCTTTTGGGGTCACGGAGGGTGCTGGAGCCTATTGTGTTAGATGTAAATACAAACGGAATACAATGATTTGCAAATCCTTTTCAACCCATATTCAATTGAATGCAATACAAAGACAAGATATTTGATGTTCAAACTTATAAACTTTATTTTTTTTTTGCAAATAATAATTAACTTAGAATTTCATGGCTGCAACACGTGCCAAAGTACTTGGGAAAGGGCATGTTCACCACTGTGTTAAGTCACCTTTTCTTTTAACAACACTCAATAAACGATTGGGAACTGAGGAAACTAATTGTTGAAGCTTTGAAAGTGGAATTCTTTCCCATTCTTGTTTTATGTAGAACTTCACTGTCGTATTTTACGCTTCATAATGCGCCACACATTTTCAAAGGGAGACAGGTCTGGACTGCAGGCGGACCAGGAAAGTACCCGCACTCTTTATTTTACGAAGCCACACTGTTGTAACAAGTGCTGAATGTGGCTTGGCATTGTCTTGCTGAAATAAGCAGGGGCGTCCATGAAAAAGACGGCGCTTAGATGGCAGCATATGTTGTTCCAAAACCTGTATGTACCTTTCAGCATTAATGGTGCCTTCACAGATGTGTAAGTTACCCATGCCTTGGGCACTACTGCACCCCCATACCATCACAGATGCTGGCTTTTGAACTTTTCGTCGATAACAGTCTGAATGGTTCGCTTCCCCTTTGTTCCGGATGACATGATGTCGAATATTTCCAAAAACAATTTGAAATGTGGACTCGTCAGACCACAGAACACTTTTCCACTTTGCATGAGTCCATCTTAGATGATCTCAGGCCCAGAGAAGCCGGCGCCGTTTCTGGATGTTGTTGATAAATGGCTTTCGCTTTGCATAGTAGAGCTTTAACTTCCACTTACAGATGTAGCGACAAACTGTATTTAGTGACAGTGGTTTGCTGAAGTGTTCCTGAGCCCATGTGGTGATATCCTTTAGAGAGTGATGTCGGTTTTTGATACAGTGCCGTCTGAGGGATCAAAGGTCACGGTCATGCAATGTTGGTTTCCGGCCATGCCGATTACGTGGAGTGATTTCTCCAGATTCTCTGAACCTTTTGATGATATTATGGACCGTAGATGTTGAAATCCCTAAATTTCTTGCAATTGCACTTTGAGAAACGTTGTTCTTAAACTGTTTGACTATTTGCTCACGCAGTTGTGGACAAAGGGGTGTACCTCGCCCCATCCATTCTTGTGAATGACTAAACATTTTTTGGGAAGCTGTTTTTATACCCAATCATGGCACCCACTTGTTCCCAAATAGCCTGCAACACCTGTGGGTTGTTCCAAATAAGTGTTTGATGAGCATTCCTCAACTTTATCAGTATTTATTGCCACCTTTCCCAACTTCTTTGTCACGTGTTGCTGGTATCAAAGTCTAAAGTTAATGATAATTTGCAAAAAAAAAAAAGTATATCAGTTTGAACATCAAATATGTTGTCTTTGTAGCATATTCAACTGAGTATGAGTTGAAAATTATTTGCAAATCATTGTATTCCGTTTATATTTACATCTAACACAATTTCCCAACTCATATGGAAACGGGGTTTGTAATACAAGTACACAAAGAATAAGAAAAAAATAAGTTGCAGTAAAAGTAACGCCGTTAGTAATTATATAAAGCAGTTATTCGGAACAGTGTTTACGATAAACCCATTGATGAAATGTAAAACATGCTTCAATTTGTTAGTAAAAACCAAAAAAATGTTGACCTAGATTTCAGTTACTAAATCTATCTTTGATGTTCACTTTTTGGAGTATAGTAAACAGATGAATCTGCTTTCTTATCAAAACATCCCTTTCCATTATAAGGAGCGGCCGTTTACTGCCTGAGTTTTTCAATTGTTTCCGGATTTTTGGACTGTTTTTTGGATTATTTCAGTTTTATCGACCACAAGAACAGGATTGCTGGCTAACATGCTCGGCTTGAATGAGGTACGTTGAAAGATATGAGTTGGAAGTGCTGCAAGATGCTTTAAGCCAAGCCTGTCGTTGCTAATGAGTAAACTTCAAAGCAATTGCCTAGCAGTGTAATGCCTATCAAGGAAACCACACAACAACCTTACGGCCCGGTAAGTTAGTGAAGACATAGAGTGGGAGTCCCTGGATACAGCAATGTGAAATCAAGAAATAGCCGATTCATTGAATGAGGGGTCAGTGATGACAAAACAATTATATTGATATTTAAAAGAGCTTGCAGTTACTCAGGTAGAGATTGAGGCCTCATGGAACGGCAATGGAGGTAATGACGATAATGATGTCAATAATGATTGCAAACCAAACTGTAGAAGAAGATCACATATGACGATATCAGACAAGCAAAGAAAGGCTTTTGATGACTTGAGCTTTTAACTTAATTGCCTTAATTGCCTCAAAGACCCCCAGCACATTTATTCCAGATGGAAACAGAATGGAGTGCATGGAGCCTGGTTTTATTTTGTGCAATACTAAGAAAATAACACTGCATTGTTGTAGTTAAGTGTTTTTATGTTGAATACATTTGCAAAACAATTGCAAACATGTTTCTATACAAATATTTGAATATTATTTTTATATATTTGATGATCGATCGATAAAGAGAAACAAATATGTTACATTTAAACATTTTAAGATTTAGTTATTAAACAAAAAAACATGTTTTACCACATGAAGACACACAAAAGTACCGACAATTAGGCACCATTGAGTAAGGGTATCAATTCCCAAGTACCTTTCTCGGTACCGTATTGATTCAAATGTGAACGGTACCCATCACTATTTGTCAGAGATGCTTTGTAATGTTATTCTGTGATATTTGTACCTAAAGAAATGCTGGTGCAACAGTTGAGGAATATCGGGCGTGAGGGGATTTTTCTGGCTGGCTGGCTGAAATATTATGTAAACTCTTTTACAACATGTGGAATCCTCGGTTACAAAATGATTAGCAGGATGAATATTACTTTTTTATTAATTAATAGAGAAGGTTAAAACTTTGCCATGCAGCAATATGAAGACTATTAACTTGTACACCACATAATGTGCAGAATATCAGAAGCATTTATTCAGGTAGAACTATCACAGATTACAGCTGGGATAGGCTCCAGCCCCACCCACGACCCCAAAAGGGACAAACGGTATAAAATAGTTGGATGGATATTACCAAACATCTTTGACAATCAAAGCATGATCATAACAAACCCCATGTTGTGTTATTTATGTGTGAAATTGTTATCTAAACATTGAAGTGCAGCTCCTCCATTGAATGCAAGTGCTCCTAAAGCAGGTATACACACTCTGTATTTCTACAAAATACAAAATCTGGCAAGACACCGACACACAGTAGGAATTTTTTCCCCTTGTCATTACATTGTGCTTGTCCTTTTTGTGTTGAGCTGTTTAAAAAAAACATACTTTTTGAAACACATCCATCCATCCATTTTCTAACGCTTGTCCCTTTTGGAGTCGCGGGGGGTCGCTGGAGCCTATCTCAGCTGCATTCGGGCGGTAGACAGGGTACATCCTGGACAAGTCGCCACCTCATCACAGTGAAACACATTTAATTAAAGCAAATTCATTGTTAAAACATGAAACTCATCTGTCGAGTGTACACTTATTAATGATGAAAACGTATATATATCTGCGATTAATCACGATTAATTTTGAGTAAACTATGAACAAAATGCGATTACCCGTATTTTCCGCACCATAAGGCGCCCTGGGTTAAAAGCCGCCCCTTCAATGAACGGCATATTTCAAAACTTTGTCCACCTATAAGCCGCCCGGTGTTGTAAGCCGCATCTAACTGCGCTAAAGGAATGTCAAAAAAAACAGTCAGATAGGTCAGTCAAACTTTAATAATATATTAAAAACCAGCGTTCTAACAACTCTGTTCACTCCCAAAATGTATGCAAATGTGCAATCACAAACATAGTAAAATTCAAAATAGTGCAGAGCAATAGCAACATAATGTTGCTCGAACGTTAATGTCACAACACACAAAATAAACATAACGCTCACTTTCTGAAGTTATTCTTCATTCATAAATCCCTCGAATTATTCTCCTTCGTTGTCCGAATTGAAAAGTTGGGCGAATGTGGGATCCAAAATGTCGTCTGGCGCTGTCTCCCTGCCTCCCTGTCTTGGTGAACGTCACGTGTGTTCGCCTTCTGTCATCCACTGTTCCCACGCAGTTAGCAGTCTAGCTTCGAATGCCCTGTTGACACCAATATCTAGCGGCTGGAGGTCTTTTGTCAATCCACCCGGAATGACGGCGAGTATTGAATTAAGCGCGTAAGCGTGTCTCTTAATGTGATGTTATGAGCTAGCAAATATAACAACTACACTACCCAGCATGCAACGATAGTGACGAGCATGCGCGGTAGCCCTGAGAAGCGTTGTTGTATGCTGGCAGTTAGAATGTGGTTATGAGCACGCTGTGAGTAAACGTTGAGAACTCAGTTAACACGCCTCGTCTGCATTATTTATAATTAGACAGACAACACACTTAATAGGAGCCATTTTGGAGTCTTTACATAAACACACAAATGGAAATGAAACGTCACATATCCCAGCATGCATCGCGCGCTTCTTCTACGGGGAAAAAAGATGGCGGCTGTTTACCGAAGTTGCGAGACCGAAACTTTATGAAAATGAATCTTAATATTTATCCATATATAAAGCGCACCGGGTTATAAGGCGCACTGTCAGCTTTTGAGAAAATTTGTGGTTATTAGGTGCGCCTTATAGTGCGGAAAATACGGTAATCGCGATTCAATATTTTAATCGTTTGACAGTGCCCTGTAATTCTGCTTGGCTATGTGCTTTTAGGATATAAATTCATGCTATATATACATTGTCTTTATGAAGTCATCAATTGACTTTTTCTCATCTGGGGTTCAATAGGTCAATGTTGAAGTCGCCATATAAGAAAATTACTTTTTAACTCATGTCGGTAAAATGTGCCTTGATCCAGTCCTCAAACGTTTCAATACTTCACTTATGTGCTTTTTTTCATGACATATTTAAATAGCTATGGATTCTAAGATATTATAAGTAGCAAATGTTTTTTGTTACCATTTTGTAGTTCAGGCTCTTTATCACGTACACCTCCTCTGTTCTCGTTGGTTATGTGTATGTAATTTAGTTTAGATCCTTCCAGATCAAAATCTATTCCTTTTTTATCATCAAACCATGTTTTTGTGAGAGCGATCACTTTGAAGGGTTTGTTGATTTTTTTTTTTTAAGTTCTTCATGTTATTGTAGTTTGCATACAATCTTGTGCTGTTGAAATAAATAGTTGACAATTTGTTGTCACTTTTAATGTTGCTATTGTTCATCCGTATAATAAAAAAATAATTATTACTGATGTCAGAGAAAAAAATTGTATCTGGATCTTTGTCATTCTCCAAATCTTGGCTTTTTATGGTCTTTGTTGCACCTACTCAGTGGCCTAGTGGTTAGATTGTCCGCCCTGAGATCGGTAGGTTGTGAGTTCAAACCCCGGCCGAGTCATACCAAAGACTATAAAAATGGGGCCCATTACCTCCCTGCTTGACACTCAGCATCAATGGTTGGATTTGGGGGTTAAATCACCAAAAATGATTCCCGGGCGTGGCCACCGCTGCTGCCGACTGCTCCCCTCACATATCAGGGGATGAACAAGGGGATGGGTCAAATGCAGAGGACAAATTTCACCACACCTAGTGTTTGGTACTTTAAATTTAACTTAAGTTTCGTATTTTCAATCTCAGCAATCTTTAGTGTTGTTTCGATAATATCTATGAATGTTGATGGATACGCTCCTGAAACCAGGTCTTCTTGTTCAGTGGTCTCTTGGAACATAGTAGTATTGATGTTGAATGTAGGTGTTTGTTTTCCGTCAGACTCCATTATCATCGTCAAAGCAGTGTCAACTTTAATATTCGTCCAGGTCCTTGATGTCATAGACAACAATTCATTTTGCTTCTGGACTACCATTCAGCTTGATGTAGATTTTACAGTTGGCATAGCGAGTCTACTGACAGATATAAGTTGGAACTTTACGCTACTTTATATTAGAAATGGCAATAGTGGAGGATGAATGCCCAATAGCATTTATTATTATCATTTATAATAACAAGAAGACAGAGAAAAAAAACAAGCTTATCAACTATGGTGTCGGCACGGACTACAAAGGCAGACGTGTGCAAATTTTCAGATCCAAAATACAGATCAGCAGGTACCAGATGATAGGAAAAGTTGGTTTTGCATAATATAGCGAAACAAAACGCCAGATAATATGTCTGCTAATGCGTGCCATTTTGCGGTCCATATAGACACACCATAATAAATAAATGATAAATGGGTTGTACTTGTATAGCGCTTTTCTACCTTCAAGGTACTCAAAGCGCTTTGACACTACTTCCACATTTACCCATTCACACACACATTCACACACTGATGGAGGGAGCTGCCATGCAAGGCGCTAACCAGCACCCATCAGGAGCAAGGGTGAAGTGTCTTGCTCAGGACACAACAGACATGACGAGGTTGGTACTAGGTGGGGATTGAACCAGGGACCCTCGGGTCGCGCACAGCCATTCTGCCACTGCGCCACGCCGTCCCCAATAATGATATTGTATGTTGAAGCACAGTACGGCTGACTACGGTAGCCGTAATGCTCCGACAATCCATCAAGTGGTGCGGCTTCTTAGCTTACCAAAGTCATACTAAAACGTTTTCACAGATTTTTGAGCGCCGTGCGTAATGTTCTATATTCTCAATGGAAAATGTAAAGTTTTGGTGTTGTTTACTCGCGTCATCTTGCAGTCTACACGCATCTCTTATGTATGTATGTATCATTACACCATTTACTAAATAAAATAGCATCGAGGTTGGTAAGCACTACCAAAATTATTCTGCATATTATAAGGATTTTTGAGAAAATGAAAGGATTTTAAGTGTGCCTTATAGTCTGAAAAATACGGTACACACTTGTACCCTTCAGATTCTTTCCCTGTTTCAGCAGTGCCATTTTAGATTTTCTGTCAATGATTTTCACGAGGATGACCGGAGTGGTGGTGTAGTTTCTTCGATTCAGTGGGATGCATGTTTTGATGGTAATAATGTCAACTTCAATTTTCTTTGATTGCAAAAAGTTGACCACTTGCTGCTCTGATGAGGCAACATCCACTTCATTTGGTTCTCCTCCATTATCCACAACTTTTGTGTAGGACCTTGGTTAAATTTGGTGCCCTGTCATTCGTTTATCCTGATCCATTTCATCCACGATAATCCTCAGCATGATGTTATGTTCGGGCATGTGAAATGTTCTCGAAAATGAGGAAATCCACGTTCAGTTTCGTGTAAAAATATAATTTCCGCGTTTTTAATGTAATATTGGAGCATGTAAGGACGGGATTCTAAGGAGGAGTAGCAAAAGATGCAGCTAATTGTTTTAATGACAATTAGACTTTTTTTCTTATCAGCAATCGATCAGTATATTTACATCCGTGGCCTTCTCAGCGCACAACACCGTAAATGTGTCCTGTGAAAACCCGTCCGACTGGAACTTTCTAACAATAACAAAAGTTATGTGGGTGATTTATGTAAACCCATTACAATACAAAAAAATAGCATCTAAATACATTTTTTAAACATTGGCCTCGCTGTATCTTTTGCTATCAGGGCTGCCAAAACAAGCTTTCTTACCATAATCTAGCGAGTTTACTTGTGGTCGCCTGCGTTCGCTTTCCAAATCACGACGTTGACGGCTTTCTACTTTGCTTCTAATCATATTTGGATGATTACAATCCGAACACTGTTAGTTCTGAACCAGTTGAGAACATCTATAAGTAGCCAGTGGGAAGGTACATTTTTGGGGTGACGGATGTAAACAAAGGTCACAACATCGGAAGTGTTGTGACCTCTGTCACAAGGGGATGGCTACAGAATACAGTTGCCGAATGGGAAACTTTTTTCAGAGTTCTTTGCATGCATGTTATAGAATTTTACATTACATTTTCAATGATAACAATCTTGGTAAATAATCTACTAAAAAAACAAAAAATTATGTTGTACATTACATGGAACACAAGAGCCAAAAGAGGCTGGTAGATGAGAATAAATTTAAAGGTAAGATATAGTGTTGAAATGCACCCAATTGCAGGAAATGGAGTCTTGATTTTCTAAATTTTCTTTCAGGGCTTGCGTGGCAGCACTCTGTGCCGATAAAAATGTTCCTCTTATTTTTGTCATTTTTCTTCTTTTTTTAAGGGTTCTCACATGCCTGATCGTGTTTCACTGCAATAATTTCCTCTTGGAGAAACTTGACCTGTTTGCTCTTTTAAGAGATTCATCACCACATCCTTGAGATCTTTAGATTCCCATTTCGTGTTGTTTTCTGGGTATGCAGACTTTTTATATTTTCCTGCAGACTTCCCATATCGTCTTTATGTTCTAATTTTGCTCTTTGCGCCTCTAATCTTACTCTTTCCAAGTCTGCTCTAAGGTTGTCTATTTTTTGCAACATTAAGTCTTGCATCCCTTTGTATCCTGTATGCACAGATTCATCTTATCCAAATGAAACCGAAAGTGCTGGGATTTTAGTTATTTTCTTAGATTTTGACATCGTAGCATTAGCAGCCCGCTAACGACAGTTGCCTTTTTGCCGATTTGCCACTTTTAACTTGTGTATTTCGACAAATTCGTACCTTGCGGCATTCGGATATTAACTAGAAAGTCAGCCTGTCATTTGAGATCACTCTGTGTGGTCAGCAACACTTTAAAACAGCTTCGAACTCTCACCGTACAATCCCAGAGTAGCTTCTGGTTGCTAGACAACTGCTTTGACTTGAGGGTGGGGGCCGTTGGCCTGAGGCTAACGGCTTTTCCAGT
This sequence comes from Nerophis lumbriciformis, assembly GCF_033978685.3. Taxonomy (NCBI): domain Eukaryota; kingdom Metazoa; phylum Chordata; class Actinopteri; order Syngnathiformes; family Syngnathidae; genus Nerophis; species Nerophis lumbriciformis. The sequence goes on from NC_084556.2 coordinate 33,537,290, forward strand.
TCGCTTTATTTTCAGCGAATCTGCGCCTCTCACCGGACCAAGAGTAGTTTTGAAGATGCCAGCTAACTCTCCTGTAGCTGTGATTACAATTAGTGGTCAAAAAACCTTCAAATTGATCAAAAACCTAGGTAGCAAAAGCGGAGCCATTTCCTTTGCGTCTATTTGGTTTGTTTTGGTCTAAATTCCTGCCCATAATTTTCCCTAATATTACACAAATCAATTTATAAAACGTATTTCCTATTTATTTGCGAATTTTGGATATGTACCTCAAATACAGATGCATTAACTGAAATAGGGCCACCTGGTCTTGACCTGAAGTGTGTGGTTCAGTTATTCAGAGACAACTCCAGGATAAAGCTCTATAAACAGAAAATAGTTTGTGGAAATGCATTCCACACCAGATCCACCAACAGGTCAAGCCTTTTCACAATGTTGTGGAGAGCACAATCACACAGGCGTCAGAAGGCAACTCAAAGGCCACAGGAGCTCCCTGCTGAGCTGACATTCTCATCGTGCCTTGTCCATTAATTCTGTCATTGTTGCTGCCCTGGCCTCCCGGAGTCCTATCAAAGACTCAATAACCACTGCTTAACCATAGTCCATTGCCAATTACTCTCTCTCTTCACTCGGTCTTTGCTGCAAACCATCTAACTGCGCGCGGTGTGTGTGTGGAGCAACTGCCTTTCACTTCAACATGGCGAGGCTGAAAAGACTATTATTACCCCGTAATTGTGGGAGTCAAACCCAATTAAGCAAATCTGTATGGGGGCAGATGCCGCACCCCCTCTCCCTCAACACTTCATTTACCCCTTTCTCTCGCTTGCTGTTGCTTCACTTACGCTGGCTTGATCTCTGATGCCGAATGAACTGGCAGTGCGTCAGACACCCAACTGGGTGGGGACATGTTGCTAATTGAGTTCTTGCTGGTCATTTGCTCCTTCCAAATGAGCAAGAAGAAAAACGGAAATCTGCAGCCTCATCTGCTCTGGCCATGGGAAGAAGAAATTAAATGCCACTCCGGTTGGCAGCAAACAAATGGAAAAAGAGGCAAGCGTAAGCCATTTAATCCACAGGGAAGACAGTGAGAAAAGCAGGCTTATAGGCCTGTTCACTTGTTGCAGCGGGAATCCCTGCTGAAGCGAGTGTCTGCAACTCTGAACGCAAAAGCTCCTATTGAAGCATAACACCCCCCCTGACTCTGACACTTCCTGTCTCTTGGAGTGTCGGCTTTGAAACTGGAAGAGTAGAATTAAACCAATGTTCACACTCATATGGATACACCTTAAAATGCATCATGTTCTCAGCACTACTTACAGACACAGATCACTTGGATTCTTGCTACAGTTCACTCTGTGTTTACACACTTCTTTGTGAAGTCCCTAGAGAACACGTACCAACTCTAATTCAATTGTTGGTCAAACACATGTGTCTCCAGAACACTTAGGCCAAATTCACAATGCAGGTAATTTTGTTGCCCATCTGATATTTCATCAGTCACTGTGAACAGTACAACTCCGATTTTTTGTACATCCGACTCAGGCTTTTTTCGTATGTAAATATACATTTGGTAGACTTTTGGATCTACCCGGGGGAACCTTTTTGGCCGTGGCCATGTTTGCACCGGAGACCAGCTGCTGGCTCTCTGCCACACCGGCTTCGGTGTGGAGAGACAGGAGGAGATGCGTTGAGCGTCGGGATAGACGAGCTCCACAGAGCCTTTGCTGGATGAGCATGTGTCAGACACTTCGGCCTCCCTTGACGGATTCTCGCTCATTCATGCGGCCTGGGCATTCGCCGAGAGATAGTGGGCAGCCTAGGCAGAGTCGGTGCTCTTGGGTCGCATTGTTGGGTCTCTTCCTGTCTTTGGCCGTGCTGCCCCTAACCCCAGCAGGCAATGGCGTGGATCACCGCTGGGTGTTGAAATGGTGTTTTTGTTTGGTCTTGTCTATGCCAGGTGCAATCACTTGTGCACAATATGTGTTATTTATTGCCCACTTTGTTTTGGTTTTTCACTGTGTTTCACTTTGTAGCTGTATGTAGAAAAGGTACCACTGAAGTGACAGCTGGTTGCATCAGCTCTGTCCTCTTTTGATAACTTTTATGTCCTTTGATGTTTCCCTCTTGTTTTGATGGAGGTTTTTTTTTTACCTTATTTTTGTGGATATTTGAATCTGCACTGCAACCACATAATTACCCTATTGTGGATTGAATAACGTTTATTCTATCCTATATATTTAGGCCAGCTGATCTGCTGCTTCTTTGCTCTGTCCCACCCTTTACAGCCGGTAGAGGATACCAGTTGGCCACGGATAATTTCTGGAGAGGTACCAGTCTGGACGAGGTGCTAGTTGACCTGAGTTGTGAAGAGTGGGGGGAACCACTCTTAAACTCACAGCTGTGGGCTGACCTGGCTGAGACCGGTAGAATATCTGGACCATGTTCTAGAACAAAAATCACTACACATACGCTACTGCTCGCTAGTGATACCATATCTGAGATATTGTGTGGAAATATGGGGAAATAACTACAAAAGTACACTTCATTCACAAACGGTGTTACAAAAAAAGATCAGTTAGGCAAATACATAATGTTGGATATAGAGAACACTCAAACCCTTTATATATTGAATTGAAAATATTGAAATTCAATGATTTGGTGCATTTGTATAAAGCAAACTATAACCTGCTACCAAAGAATGTACAACAATTATTCTCAACAAAAAAGGAGGAATATATCCTTCGAGGAAAATGTAATTTAAAACGTTTAGCATATCAGTATGTGGAATTAAATTATGGAATGGATTAAGCAAGGGCGTTAAACAATGTACTAATATGATCCAATTTAAGAAACTGTTCAAACTCAAAGTGTTCACAAAGTACAAAGAAGAAGAATCTTGATAAACATATTGAACCTTATTTAAAACAATTATTTAAAACAAACCATAAATTACCTAACAATATATTTATGAGAACTTTATTTATTGTTTATTTATGCATTTAATAATTATTTCCTTACACGTTGTATATTCATTCATTTATTTACTCATTTATTTATATATGTTTGTGTTACAAATGAGAACAAACAAATGGGTTAAAAGTGCTATGATACGAAAAGGTGTAGGATTAAACAAGTTCTGTTTCTTCCTACTCCTTTTTGGACAACCTGTAATGAAACAACTGGAAATTTGTGATGTATTACATTGTAATTATATGCATGTTCAAAATAAACTGACATTACCCAACCAACCAACCAACCAACCAACCAACAAACCCATATCTGTTGGATTCCTCATGGACTGGACTCCTACATTATCTATTAATTTAACAATTCAATACTTATACCCACTCAACATCCATTACAGCTGATCACCCTGGAAAAGGGGTCCTTTTGTGGTTTCTTCTTCTTTTTCTCCCAGTTGGGTTCTTTTGAGTTTTTCCTTCCCTGGATGTTGGTTTAAATCAGGGGATGTTGTGAGTTTGTAAAGCCTTTTGAGACACATGTGATTGAGGGATATATAAATACATTTTGATTGACAGATATGTATCCGATACGATTGCGGTCTAATCGATCAGGCAGCATTCATCTGACTTATGCATCATCAAAAGCAACAGACATCACAATTCTTTTCCAAAACAGACAGGTGTAAAAGTAAATGCTCGACTAAGGAGCAGAAAACAGTCAGTGGCGAAAAGAGGTTGTTTTAAAATTGATTGAAATAGAGGAAGACTTACGTCAATGTCCCTCCGCTCTCACTCCGCACCCGCACGCTCCTCGGTACAGACGTCATGACAAGCACCCTACAAACTACTATAGCTAAAACTAGCGCCATATTCTTTGAACTCCAACGTGAAATAATAAATGCTGCACAAACTCCTTGAAACTGACTGACACCAACATGAATTGGAGCTGAGGCCGTGTGACGTCATATTTCATATGTGTATATGTATTTCAACATAACTAGTGCATTTATTGAAGATGTAATGACATGAATGAATGTATGTGTATGTATATATGTATGTATGTATGTATATTTCTGGGGGTACGCTCTGGGCCTGCCTGTCAGACGGGGGTCGACGCCTCAGGCTACTGCATCCGAACTGCGTGTCTGGAGCTCCTGGGTCCCGCTGTCCATCCCTTCCGGGTGCCCGTCTTGGTTGGGGCCTGTTGGGCCTAGTCCCTGCGTCTATTGTGGTAGCTTGGTGCTGCAAGGTATTCCGAGGTGCTGCGAGTCGGCCAGTTGCTGGGGTAGTGACCTTGTTTGTCAGCATGTCTGTGATCTTCTTTTAATTCTTTTTTTTAATTTTTATTAATTAATTAATTTATTTATTTATTTATTTTTTTAAATATATTTTATTAATGTTATTTTTTAATTTTTCCCCTCCCTCAGGGGGGGGGCTCGGCGGGGCGGTTGCTGGTTGTTCCATCTCCATCGTTGGGGTCCCTGCGGGTGGGGTGGGTGGTTCCCGTGGCCCTGTGCCTGGGTGGCCCTGTGCCTGGGTGGTCCTGCGGCGGCCGGTTTGAGTGGGGTGGCCGGGGGATGGCCTCGCCGCGCTCTCCGGGGGTAGGGGGTGGGCTCGTGGGGGCCCGGTTGCCGGTGGGGCGGGGGCGGTCTTCCCGTCCAGTTGCGGGGGATCTCTGGGTCCCTCGGGCGGGGCGTCTCGCCTTTCTGCTCGTGTGGGGTGTGGTCTCTCGCTGGCTTGGGGTCTGGCTGTCCCCTGCTTTTCTCGTGCCCTGTCCTCTGCCGGGTGCGTCTGTCTGCGGCCTGCTGCTGGCCCTTGTGGGCGGTACGGTGGGTCGGGCTCTGGGGTTCCTGTCGCTGGCCGGCTTGGCTGCGTGGGGGCGGTGGTCCCTGGTTCCCTGGGCACCACGCCTCCTGTTTGTGGGTTGGGCTCTCGGGGGTGATGGGGCCGTGCTCTGGCTCCCACGCACTCTGGGAGTCGAATGTATTGTACATGCAAATTCACATATGCTCACATACGTACATAGGTACCTACGCTCCCACATACATACACAAATACAGTACATATTTACCTACCTAATGTTCGTACATCCACACGCACATTCAATATACAAACATACACATACACATACTGTACATATACATTCACTGTACAAACACATATACACATTCTGTACATATACATTCATTGTACAAACACATATACACATTCTGTACATATACAAGTACATATGCATACTTACACTCATGCACATAATCACGTTTCATCAAACATATATTAACGTTGTTGCCCTAGGGTAAACTGGGTGTAACACATGGCACACTGACAAAGCTTAACCTATTGTGACTATAACAATCTACAAGGTTAATGTAGGTTGCTTCTCTTTCTCCCCCTCCATTTTTCTGCATTCTTTCGTATCTCAAGTTATCATTACGTATATGTATTGTTGCATTTAAACAACTGTATTGTTGATAATAAAGGTAAATTATTGGTATTGTTCATTATCAATAGCGCTATTTCTATTGGTATTTGTATTGATCCATTTGTAGTGTAATAATGCTCATTGTCATTTCTGTATTATTTTTTATTTTTCGCTAACTGCTTATTTGCTATTACTTTTACCATCATATTTGTACATGTCATATTTGCTGATGTTGCTCTATTGTTGTTGTTGTTGTTTGCTGTTGTTGTTTTTGTCTCTCTGTCTAATCCCCCTCTTGTCCCCACAATTTCCCCCTCTGTCTTCTTTTTTTTTCTCTTTCTATCCCCTCCTGCTCCGGCCCGGCTGCACTAAATGATAATATAAATACATTTAATAAAGTCAAATACAAATAAGGCAACAAGAGAAGTATCCTACACTTCTCTTTTGTAAAGTAAATCTGAACAGCCGACATGGGCATCTACATCAACTATATGATTTGCCTGAGAAGCTGGACAGGACACAAAAAAAAAAAAAAAAAAAAAAAAAAAGAAGATGTAATGACAGCCATCTTCACAGTGCCATTACCTGACATGCAGCTCCATATCATCAATGTCTGTGGAAATGTGCATGTTTTCTTCAGACAGTCGTCTTCATAAATCTCTTTGGAATGACAACAACAAAAGTTCCAGCATCATCACGTGTCCCATCGGAACCTTGTTTTTTTCTATCCACCCATCCATATCTTACTGCTTGTCCGTTTTAAGGTCGCAAGGGGTGCTGGAGCCTACATTTAGGTGTTAATGACAGCTTTTCTTTAACTTTTCTGTATGTAAAATCCCATTATCTTTAGGCGGTTTTTCACAGTTCGGTCACAGACGGTGACTCCAGTTTATGCCCATTTGTTCATTTGTTTTGCTGCGCATTTTCTGTTTTCAAGACATATTACTTTAAAAGAGAACTGCACTTTTATTTTATTTTATTTTGCCTATCGTTCACAATCATTATGAGGGGAAAGATGACGGATGTATATATTTTTTACGCATTCTAACTCGTAAATAAACGTAAATAAAAGTCCGCTTACATAAGAGTCAATGGGAGGTCCTCTATTCCGCCCCTGAATCAAACATCCAAACATCCAAAAAGCGCTAGCAAAACTCAATTTATATTTCATGACTTGAAGATTAACCAAGTATTAGCGTTTTTGTTATAATAGGCACTAATGCAGACAAACTATTTTTAGCAGCGCCGTGATCAGAGGGAGCTGACAGCTTGTGTTGCTGTTTTGACATCAGTGGCTACGGTAAGCTGATTTCACGCCTCGGAGCTCGAAAGTTGATTCTGGATAATAAATAATACCTCTCACCTGCATAGTAGAAGGATGAAGACATTCTGATGAGTTGGTCAACTATATCATTCAAATTAGACCCAGGAATGGTGAGAATAACACAAAAAGAGGCTTTGTCTGCACTTCATTCAAACCCCCTTTTTTCTTTGCAAGAATTATGAGTCATTCTTCATCTAAATGGGAAATATATGAACATCCTAGCAGTCAGCATCTAATGACAGCAGACATTGTACAGTAAGTGATGTTTTTTATGTTTGTTGGCCCTCGTGAAGTCTGCAGTGAGTAGAAATCATTAATGTGGAGAAAAGAAAGCAAATGTTGTGATGCGTTTTTTAAATTAATGTGCCACCGAATGCTTAAAATGATAAAAATACGTAAATATGACATATTATGAATGTACCTGTTACTTGTTACTAAATTATATTATATATATATATATATATATATATATATATATATATATATATATATATATTGTCATGTCTGTGTGATCATGTTTTGTTTTAGTCATGTTCGGTTTTGTTTTTGGACTTTTTGTGCACTTTTGTTTGCTTTGTCACCATAGCAACCATTAGTTTTCACCTGTCACGTCAAGCACCTGTTTCACGTTTTGAGTCACGCACCTGTTTTCACTAATCATGTCTGTAGTATTTAAGTTCATTGTTTTCAGTTTGTCTTTCTGGCGACATCCCGCATTCATACCCCTGTCACACTCTGTTTACCTCTGCGCACTTCATAGTCCATGCCAAGTAAGTTTTTGTTTATTAATGCCACAGTTAGTGTTTTTGTTTCATTGTTCACAGTTTCTGCCTATGTGCAAGTTTTGTTTTCATTAGCCAAGTTTTGTACCTCCGCCATTGTGCGCGCTTTTCGTTTGTTCTTTTTTGATATATTAAATAAAATATGTACTCACATTCCCGCGCCCGAGCCAACTTTCCGTTGCCTTCAGGAAAAACAAAACCCAAGGACCAAGTCGTGACATTATGTCGCCAGCAGACCAGTTTTTCCGCACGAGAGTTGGACAATTTTGATGAGGCTTCTTGGGCGGTCCTGCGCGCGATGGAGGAGGAAACGCGGCACTACTCCTCCATGGAGTACAGAGACTTAATTTGGTCCCAGGACGACGCTGCGTCACCTCAGCCACGGAAGCGCCGCCAAAGGCGAGGGACGTCAGGAAGAACTTCCGCGGGCCGGCAGAACACGGCGCTCCCACAAGCCCCTCCCCCTCCGGGCGGAAGCAAGCAGCAGCCAGCCCGGCTTCGCCCTGATGACGTCAAAGACCAGGATTTTTTTTTTCTGAATTCTTTTCCTTTTGATTCCCCGCCCCCTAGGACTCAAGCCACACCCAAGTCACAACATTTTTTTTCTTCACCAACAAAATCACAGGTAGAAAATACACTTTTTGGACATCTTAAAGGGGAAGTTTCTGCCCCCCTCCTGACCTCCCGCCACCCACCCCTAAAGAGAGTTCCAGACCGCAGGGAGCGCGTCTGGTATCCGCCCCTTGAGGGGGGGGCTGGGGTCGGGAGTTGTGCTGGTGGGGTGGCTCAACATCACCAAGCCAAGCCACAGCCACCAGCACGGCAGCCGCCACCGGTCTTACGGCCTGCTAAGCCGCAACCTCCGGTTCGGCCACCACCACCGGTCTTTCAGCCTGCCAAGCTGCAACCCCCAGCTAGGCCACCTCCACCAGCACCAGTAGCAGCACCATGGCTAGCACCACGGCTAGCTGCTCCATGGCTAGCACCACGGCTAGCTGCTCCAAGGCGAGCACCTGTAGGTGCTCCACGGCTAGCACCTGTCGCAGCACCACGGCTAGCTCCTGTTGCAGCACCAAGGCTAGCACCAGCTCCACCACGCCAAGACCCACTACGCCAAGTTCCATGGCAGGCTCTAGTACCCGCACCACGCCTAGCCGCACCACGCCAAGCTCCGATATCAGCTCCACATCAAGTGCCGCCAGTCGCAGCTCCACGTCAAGTGCCGCCAGTCGCAGCTCCACGTCAAGTGCCGCCAGTCGCAGCTCCACGTCAAGTGCCGCCAGTCGCAGCTCCACGCCAAGTGCCGCCAGTCGCAGCTCCACGCCAAGTGCCGCCAATCGCAGCTCCACGACACCAAGACCCGCCAAGCCAAGACCAAGACCCGCCATGCCAAGACCAAGACCAAGACCCGCCATGCCAAGACCAAGACCAAGACCCACGCCAAGAGCAAGACCAAGACCCACGCCAAGACCAAGACCCGCCATGCCAAGACCAAGACCAAGACCCAAGCCAAGACCAAGACCAAGACCCACACCAAGACCAAGACGCGCCACGCCGAGCTTCGCCGCCTGACTCGCCACGCCAAGCTTCGCCGCCTGACGCACCACGCTGAGCTTCGCTGCCTGCGTCATCTGCTGCTTCCACGCCTGCCACGACGACGATGCGCCTGCCTTCTCGTCAGCCACGTATATGGCCGCTACCTGGTCGTCCACCACGCCAAGTGCGCCCACCTCCTCGTCGGCCACGGATGTGGCCCGTCCCGGGTCGCCCACCTTGCCTGCTGCAGCGGCGTTCCACTCGCCGCCGCCACATGACTATGCCTCGGTGGATTCGGGGCCACTTGGTCTGGCGACCCAACGCCATGTCCCCCTCCCGCCCTCCCATGACTCTTGTTAATTTTTTTTCTTTTGGACATCTGGGATCTGTCCGTAAGGGGGGATTCTGTCATGTCTGTGTGATCATGTTTTGTTTTAGTCATGTTCGGTTTTGTTTTTGGACTTTTTGTGCACTTTTGTTTGTTTTTTCACCATAGCAACCATTAGTTTTCACCTGTCACGTCACGCACCTGTTTCACGTTTTGAGTCACGCACCTGTTTTCACTAATCCGGTGGAGGTGGGAGCCAGAGGCTTTGTGGGTAGATCAACACCACGTCTGCTCAAGGACCTGGGACTACGTGGGGCCACCCTGAGCAGATCCACCAAGGAGCTCTCAGAAGTGGCAGAGAAAGCTAGCCACTGGCTCTGGCTCAAACGACGCGACAAGGCTTGGGGAGCAATATCCAAGTAGGTTTTGCTGCAGGGGGTGTCAGGCAGACGTCCCTGTTCACTGCCCCGCCACCGGGAGATGTTCTGGGCTAAGGGGTGAAACATCAATGAGAGGTGGTCCCCAGCTGAAGACCCTGCAGCAAAACCTTTTCTGGTATGCGGTCAGGTTTAGGCCTGCCTCAGGGAAGAGGACGTCCCTGCCATGCACAGTCCACCACAGGCACCGGTGGAGGTGCGACAGGCCTAAGGCCCAGCGGCAAGACCACCTTGCTGTAATAAAAATGCATTTCTGGAGACAGTGGCTACTGTGAATAGAGCAGTTGGAGTCCAGGGAAGACTGGAAGACATCCAGGAGAGACTGGTGGCAGCAGGATAGACTGCACCGGGAGAGGCGGGCTAGTAACCCTACCCTCTAATTTTCCAAGGGGAAGACACCCAAAGCCTACTACGAAGACAAAACAGAGAAAACAACCCGAAGGCCCTCCGAGAGGCGGGATGGAAGAAGGGCCAACAAGGACGGATCACACGGTAACGACCGCAAGGATATCGGCAAAAGAGAAGATCCCAAGGAAGTGTGGGTGCGGCTGGGAGAAAACAACAACTTTAAGGGGACTTCACATCCACATGGGAAAGATGAAGAGTGGTGGTGGGAGCCTGATGCAACCTTGCACTGCCCCGGTAAGGGCAGGTCAGACAAATGGGATCCAAGGCCGGGTAGACAACCACAGTGCCAACGGGCCCAATGTTGCAGAGGTAGAGCGGGAGGAAAGCAGGGAGGAAGAAGAAAGGGATGTCGAAGAGCCCCAAGAAGTGAACCCAGTAGCACCCCCAAGCGACCCAAGAATAGAGTCAAGTCAAAGAGCCAGGAACCTGAAGAACCCACTCCGAAGGAACAAGATCAAGTGGCCAAAGGCCAACGAGACCGAGGAGTGGAGAAAGTGGGATGAACATCTCAGCGGGCTGCTGCAAAATGCGCTGCGCGGGTCAGTGGTAGCCAAGTTAAACCTGTTCGCGGAAATCCTCTATGAAGAATGCAGCAACAGGTATGGCGAGGTGACCATCAGAGAGGCCACAATAAGACCAAAGAGCAGGAGGGAGAAAGAGATTGATGACCTGGTGGCAAACAGAAGGCAGCTCCGCAAGCGTTGGAGGAAGGCAGAAGAGTCTGAGAAGGAGGGCCTGAAAGCTCTCTGGGATGAGATCAGAAGACGCCTCGCTAACCTCCGGAGGGCAGAACGTATCAGAAGACGGAGAAAAAGGAAAGAGAAAGAAAGGTCAAGTTTCTTCAGGAATCCATTCCGGCATGCACGCGGGCTCCTTGAAGAGAAGACAAGTGGAACCCTGGATATCTCCAAAGAAGAACTGGAGGAGCACATCCGCACTCAGTACAGTGACCCAGCAAGGACCAACCCGCTAGGCTCCCCAGGGTATGTGCCCAGACCCTCAGAACCATCAGCCCTGTTTGATCACCACCCAAGCTCAGCGAGGTCAGGCAGGTGATCCAGCGGGCAAGATCTGCTTCAACACCAGGCCTGAACGGAATACCGTACAGGCTGTATAAGAACTGCCCAGGAGTGTTGAAGCTGTTATGGACCCTGATGAGAATTGCCTGGACTAAGCAGACCATACCATCCGAGTGGCAGAGGGCAGTGGCAGTTTCTATTCCCAAACAACAGAACGCTAAGACCATCGAGCAGTTCAGGAGCATAGCCCTACTGAATGTGGAGGGAAAAGTCTTCTTTTCTGTGATGGCGAGAAGAATGACTACCTACCTCACGGAGAACAACTACATTGACACCAGCTGCCAGAAAGCCGGGATTCCAGGTTTTCCTGGTTGCGGTTGATTTGGGAACAGATCCAGACCACTAAGGGGAGAAGAAAGATCTGCACGTTATATGGTTAGATCTAGCCAATGCTTATGGGTCAGTGCCACACCTGCTCGTAGACTATGCCATGGAATTCTTCTACATCCCAGATAACATCAGGACCATGATCAAGATCTACTTCCAGGACATGCACATGTGCTTTGCACTGAAGAAGGTGACCACTGGCTGGCAACAACTGGAGGTAGGAATCGCAATGGGATGCTCAATTTCACCCATCCTCTTCGTGGCAGCTTTCGAGGTCATCCTGATCGGGGCAAGGCAGGTGGTGGGTGGTGTCCTGCTGCCCGCAGGCCAGAGGCTCCCGCCCCTAAGGAGCTATATGGACGACATCACCTGCCTGCTACGAACCGCCCCATGCACATCCAGGCTACTTAAGAGGCTGGATGAGCTGATCACCTGGGCCAGGATGAAGTTCAAGCCTCAGAAGTCAAGGAGCCTCTCAATGCGAAAGGGGAAGAGGAACGACAGAGTCACCTTCACCATCAGCGGAGAAGACATCCCACGCATCGTGGATCAGCCCATCCGAAGCCTGGGAAGACTCATATACACCTGATCTCTCAGACAAGGACATGGGAAAAATCATCCTCCAGCAGCTTTCGGAGGGCCTGTCCAAGATCGATGCAAGCCAGCTACCTGGGAAGTACAAGGTGTGGTGTTACCACTTCACCCTGTACCCAAGGATGATGTGGCCTCTGAAGCTGTGTGAAGTCACGTCATCAGCCGTAAGCCGGATGGAAGCAAAAGCCAACTCTTTCATCCGAAAATGGCTTGGCCTGCCACGGTGCTTCTCAGCTGCTGGCCTGTATGGATGGAACTCACTCCAGCTACCCCTGAAATCTATCACCCTGGGCTACAGGCAGGAGAAGGCAAGACTGGTGATGGAGCTAAGGGACTCCTCCGACAGGGCGGTGGCGGATGCAAAGGCCAGAGTCGAGACTGGAAGGAAGTGGAGGGCAAAGGAGGAAGTCCAGAAGGCGACGGGGAGACTGCAACATCAAGAAGTCGTGGGCATGGTCCAGACAGGCCGGGCAGGCCTTGGATGGAGTGATCCACCCATCCTATGGTCCAAGGC